>NC_052503.1:31867558-31888759 GCF_016617805.1 Bactrocera tryoni | reverse complement strand
TTTCATCTATAATTTTAATTTGTTTTTAATTTCATTTGTTTATATTTATTTATATTTTTTACTTCTTTTCAAATTGGATTTAAATTTATTTTTTTTAATTGTTATTTATTTTTTCTAAATTTAATTTTTATATTTTTATTCATTAATTTTTAATTTGGTTTATATATTAATTTCTTTTCGTTTTTGTTTTTTTTTTTTATTTTTTTTTTTTTTAATTTTTTTAACTTACTATAATTCAAACACATCGCCATTTGTTCTTATTATAAACTTGTTACTAAGCACTTTTTTAAACAAAATAATATAAAGCATTAAATTAAATTTAAGTTAATATACATAAACATGCTTTGAATATGCTTTAAAATTGTGCAGACACACAGATGTGACGAAAGTATACGACTGCTATATAAGTAGTTGACCAATGTGAATCGTAAAGGTCAAATGTGAATGTTGAATGGCGGAGAAAATGAAAATAATACGCATAGTTGATTTCTATTTTTTAATGTTAGTTTAAGCTATCTGAATATATTGCTGACAGATTATTATTATTATTATTAAAAGTATAATAATTTTTATGAATATTATTAATATTATTAAAAGTACGAGTATAATAATTATTATCTAACAATTATAGGCCTCACTTTATAGGCGTGTATAATTACTTCATAGAGCACTGTAGCCATTTAAACAACACACTTAAATATTTTATTGCAATTAATTGACATTTTGCTGCGCAATTAAGAATTTGTAATTTTTGTTGGCTTTGTAACATTGCATGAATTGGTTTTATCATTTTTGTTTGAGCTTTAATAACATTTGTTGTATGCTGAAGTAAACTAAAAAGAAAATAAATTATTATTTTTTCATGTTGCTGAACACCAAAAAAAAAAAACAAATGATTTCGACTAAATAAATACTAAAAAAATATTTTTGGAGTTAAAAATAAAAATAAATGAAAAAAATTATATTTTTTTTGCGTAAAAAATAGAAATAAATAAAAAAAAAACAAGATTTTTTGCATTAAAAATAAAACAGCGTAATATTAGCAAAAAAAATGTTTTTAACGACTCGCATTTTAAAATTTTCTTTTCTTTCCTTTTTCCTTTTGCTACACAGTGCCACACAGCGCTTCGTAGTAAATAAATTATATGCAAAAATATGTGACAGCTATTTACTTATCTTATGTATGTGTAAATATATATGTATCTATATAGACTCTTTAGAACTGGTTGTTATATACTAAATATAAAAAATCTGAACATGGACAAAAGAAGCAACTAAAAAAAATTCAAATACTAAGTTAAAAATGTATGTAATCAGTCGCTGCAATTTAAACTCTAGGGATACAAATACGTACATACATATACATACATAAACAGAAATAAACAAATAAACAAAATATATGCAAGCTAAACCCTAAATAATAACTGAAATTATTTTTTGTTGTAGTTGAATGTTAAATTTAGAAATGCAAGTAAGACATAAGCGTGATTTGTGACGGATCTGCACTTATATACATATATATGTATATATACAAGTATATATATATGTAGCGTGAAATGTAGCATTTAACGAAGAAACAATATTAGAACTATATATTTGCAAAAAAATATGCGTAAAGGCGTGCCAACACGAAACATTTTGCAAAAGTTTTCCAAACACAAAAAAAAAAATGACTTAGAAATAAACAAATATATATAATTAGGGAGAAAAATGTATGCTGAGCAATAATTGTAACAAATGATAAGAAATGAATGTAGAGTTACGTATCAGAAGGTCAGGACTACCTATTACTAAGAAACAATAAGTATAAGCCGCATGGGAAATAGCAACACCAATTTATCGATAACTACAAAAGCAGGCAGTTGAGCGTGCACAACACGAAACAAACATGACTTGTGGCAACCACTTAACTTTTTCTAACTTTATTACAAACTTAAACCTTGATTTTTGCTGCAGTACTACACACTTTCGGCAAAAACTAATACAAATACAAAAAAACTAATTTTAATCTTTTTTTTTGAAACTCACTTTATCGATTAATTAAAAGAAAATTGTAATCAAATTACATGCAGCAAATATATAGCGACCCTAATATATACAAGCACATACCTAAATACATAAATAAGTAGCAAACAAAAAACAAATACAAATACAAAAACTGCTGAATATATGCATAAAAAAGTATAAATATAATTATCGATAAATATCGTAATGCTAATGCAACTTTAAGCTAGTTAAATAGTTTATATTTTTTTGTAAAAATAAAATGCAAAATAAATGCAACAACAAAGTGTGGCCAAACACCGCAAAGCACGGAAAAGCAACTCTTTACAACAATAACAACAACAACAAAAGCTGCGAAAAACGCTTTTTTCTCGAACTTAGACGCAGCAGCATTCTTTATAACTATTTTGGCTATGCTTAGCAACGCCACAACAACAAGAAAAAAATGAAAATCATAGTTTATGTAAAACAGTTGGCTGCTGGTAGTGCGCTTTCGGTGCGGCTCGCTTTGGTTTGCTCTAAAAATTAGGTTCCTAAATGTAAGCACTGCAAACATATAAATATAGAGTTTTAGAAAACTTAAAAAAATACGATATAGAAATATTTAAAATAAGTAGCTGAAATGTAAAAGCATAAATTATGTTAAATGCGCTATACACACACACATACACATACACAAGCATGCGATACAAAAATAAATTAAACGTGTTAATAGAGAAAAAATATTGTTTAAATAATTTTCGTAAAAATTAAAAAAAAAATAATAAATTGAGAACATTTTTACTTGGTGCTGAAATTTATTATTTGCACTTTTTTTGTTTTTTTTTACAGTAAATAATTTTTTTTTAATATTTCAGCAAAAAAAGATAAATATTTTCTTTAATAATGAAAAATAATAATTTAATAAAAAAAATAATTATTTAAATAAAAAATAATTTCAATAACAAAAAAACTAATTTAATAAAAAATATAATTTAATTTTAAAGAATATTAATTCAAGAATAAAAATATATGTTAATTTAAAAAAATATAATTTAATAAAAAATCTAATTCAAAAACAAATTTTATTTAAAAATAAAATTAATTCCAAATAAAATAAAAAATAATTTCAATTTAAAAAAAAAATAATAAAACAATAATTATTTAACTACAAGCAAAGAATATTAATGCAAATTTTTGTTTTTAATACATTTTCTCTTAATTCTGAAATATTTAAAACTTTTTAATTTTTATCTTCATTTTCGCATTACATTATTTATATTCTATAAATTAAATAAATAGTGTCTAAGGCTGTGTGCATAAATGAATTTCTCATAACATTTATTTAATTTGTTTAATTTTTATTATTGTAATTATTATATTTGTTATTTTGTTTAATGCTTAGAAAATAGCAAAAACAATGGAAATCTGTAAAATTTGTGCTAAATTTATTATTAATGTTATGCAAGTGTTGATGAAGTTATATATGGTAAATACATACATATGTTATTATGGTGGCAATTAGTTGGTTGGAAAATAGTTTATTTAAAAATAATTGTTCAAGTGAAATTTTTTTTTTTGATTTCAATATATTTTAAAAAACAATAACTGAATTTCATGAATTGAAGTAAAAATGAAGATTCTTAAACAAAAAATTGAAAAATTTTTCTTTAATAACAAAAGTGAATTAAAGCTTAAAACAAAAAAAAGTATATGTATAGAGTTTATAAAAATTTATGTGGTTACTCTTAAACACTGCATGTTATACATACAACGTTATAAAAAAATATTTTCAATTTATTATAATTTATATAACAAAGTTGCATTTGATCAAACAAGAGAAAATGAAAGTTTATATTCACCCTGTGGCATAAAAAATAATAATATAATGAGTTAAGAGGAGAATTTTTAAACTTTAATACTTTTTATTTGAAGTTGGTGAACCTGTATAATACGGAAGAAATAAAAAAATAAACGGTAGTGCTAAACAAATGTAAGGTTATGAATTGTATTACATCATCTGCATGCAATAAAATTGATCTACAAAACTATTATTCAGCGCTAATAAAATTAGAAAGACTATTTTTTGTTCGAGAATCATAAAATATAGCAAGAAATGCAACACAGCCCCACCTAGCGTATTTTTTTAAACAAAAATAAGCCGCAAAAACGCATTCCGTGATCACAAAAAAAAAGAAATAAATGTATTAGTGGTTCGATTTTTTCTCATTTTTCCATATAAAGGGTCACCAAATATCAAAACTCTTGAAAAATAGAAAAAATCGCACAACAGCGCCATCTAGCGTATGTTTTAGTTAAAAATTTTTATCAAAGATTAATCTCGGGGCCCCAAAAACAGTAATAACAATAAATATGGTTCGATTTTTTTTTAAATTTTGCCTGCATACGGTGCGATCAAATATCAAAATTGCTAAAAAATATAATAATTGCATCACAGCACCACCAAGCGTATTTTCTAGATAAAAATAAATGCACAAAATTAATTTCGTGACCTCAAAACAAGACTATTTGTTAAAATTTTTCTAAATTTTTGCTATATATAGAGTCATCAAATATCAAAACTCGGAAAAAACAGAAAAATGTGCACCACAGCGCCACCTAGCGTATGTTTTAGATACAAATTAGTATCAAATTTGGATTTCGTGGCCTCAAAAACAGAAATAACAATATTTATGGCATAAATTAAAAAAAAAAAATTGTTGTATACAGGGTCAGCCAAAATATAAACTTTCATTTTTTTATCAAATGCCAAGAAGTGAACTTCACTCTTTTTAGAAATTAAAATTATAACTTATATTTTGGAACTGCCAACAAACTTTTAACTCTTTTGTTGTAATGAAAATTTTTAATAAATTTTAAAAGGCACAAAACACACATACACCCTTATTATGTTATACTAGCAGAGCAGTTGTCAAAATTCTATTTGCAAAAATCTCAAAAATACATATTTTGTTTAGATACAACAATGAATCATTAATTTCCGCTATACAATTTTATATAATCACACACACACACACCCACAAATAAATTCGTTAGAATTCAGCAAAGCTAACAAAAAAATAGCTTAGGCAATGCGAACAACAACAAATTGGCAAGTGCACTTATTGAAACGCATTTAAACAAAACAAAAATAAATGCAAACAAAGCAGAAAAAATGCAAAAGTACATACACAACAACAAAATAAATATAAATAAAAATATTAATTAAATATATAAATGAAAAATATAGGAAATAGAAATAAAAAATATACGAAATATAAATAAAAAATATATATGAACTATATAAAAAATACTATATACGATTATATACTTATATGTAAGTGAAACAAAACATAGTAGAAAACAACAAAAAATAAAAAAATAAATAATTCTAACAAATTTAGTAAAGTTATATGCAAATTAAAGTATAAATACAGTAAAATTAGTAGAACAAAGATGAAAACAACAACAAGTCAACTTACAAACAGTTTATTACATTTTTCTATAGTAAACAAAAAATATTTAAATAAAAACAGAAAATAAATGCATAAACATAAAAAAGAAGAAAGAAGCTAAACAGCGAGCCAAGTGCGCAAAGCAATTTAAAATGTAAAAACAAAAACAACAACAAAAAACAGAATTATTAAAATCACAGAGTATGAAATAGTATATGAAATGAATGTGAACCAGTATAAATGTCTGATGAAATGTTAATATTAAAAATACTAAAAAAACATAATAATAATTATTAATTAAAAAATACAAAAATATTTTAATAATGTAATGAGGAATTAGCTTAATATTAAAAATTAATATAATAAAATGAATATAAAAGCATGAAAAATAATGAATATTGAAATGTGTATAACAACAACAGAATTAAATACCTAATAAATATATTTAATATGGATAAATTTAATGAATAGAAATTGCGTTTCTATCTTTTGGTGGGGAAAATTTAATTTTTTTTAAAGAAATTTCGATTTTTTGTATACAGTTAGGCAGTTCTCTGATGCATTTCAAGGTTCCCTAATTTCGGAAAGAACACCACAGAAACTTTAAATATATTGGGGAATGTTGATTATTATTCGAAAGAACATTTTTTGGCATTTGGCATTTTTTGAAGATTATCTCTTCCAAATATTGACTGTGGCTACGTCTCAAATGGATCATCCGTTGAGTCCAATTGGCGATGATTCCTTCGAAAATTTCGACTGGTAACATGGCGAATGACACGCGTGATGTTTTGCTCCAAGACCTGAATCAAAGCGGGATTGTCCGCATAGACCGCTTTCGACTTTACATAACCCCACAGGAAAAAGTTTAACGGTTTGATATCACACGGTTTTTGTGGCCAATCGACCGGCCCAAAACGTGAAATCATTTGCTCATCAAAGTGTTCTCTCAATAAATCAATTGATTGATGCGATGTGTGGGAAGTGACGCCATCTCGTTGCCGAGATCACGAGCTTCAATTTCAGTTATCGGGGCGCAATAATGGTCGCTACTGACGGTTACGTTCTCACCGGCACAGAAACCATACCAAACCGTTGCTTTAATTCAATGAAATGGCAGCTCTTGAATCTCTTCAGGTTGCTCTTCCTCCTAAATGCGGCAATTTCGCTTGTTTTACCGCTTGAGCCAGAAATGGGCCTCATCGCTGAACAAAATTTTGCTCGAAAACTTCGGATCTCCTTGGAACTTTGCAAGAGTTCATAGAGCAAAGCGATGTCGCTTTCTCTCTAAAAATATCAAACAGCAAAGATGTTATACCCATACCAAAATCCTCAAGGTCCACTTCAGAGTGAAATATGTTGCTAAGATTCTTGCGAAAGTTGTATACCCTTTATTTACGGAGCAACGAAGGTAATCAGGAAGCTGATGAAGTAACCGAGGTGTCTATTTAACAATTTGAAACGGATGTGATACAGCATATGCTCGTAGTTAATAAACGGAATCAGTATTTTTTATGTATTGAGTGATACAGGCTTCTATGGAGCACAAAGAAATTCGAAACCAAAATATTCGGCCTTATGCCCGTTGTCCTTAAAAACGAAATAAGAACAGCACATAACCGACAGTTTTCCTTTTCATTGTGAGTGGTTTATAATGTGGGTATCAAACGCTGAGCTACTACTTGCTTTAAACACATTTGTATAGCGAGCCGCTTGTTTCAAGACCCGCTCGTAGCCGCACCGCTGGTGAACCGACGCTGCAATTAGACTTCAGCGAATCCTTAAACCGAATATATTGGAGTAGCTCAGCTGAAACTTCCTCTCTTTTGGCTACCAGGAAGCATAACTATACACCATTACACCCCAGACTTGAAATCCAACGCAGAATCCCTTTTGCCAGCAGGTGCTACTTTGGACTGAGTAGGCAATTGAAAAGTAAAGTCCTCTCTCGACGAACAAAGACCAAACTCTACAAGTCACTCATCATGCCGTTCTGTTATATGGTACAGAGGCATGGACAACGACATCATATGATGAATCGGCGTCGGACAAGTTTTCGAGAGAAAGTTTCTACGGAAGATTGATGGTCCTTTGCGCATTGGCAACGGCGAATATCGCAGTCAATGAAACGATGAGCTGCACAAATTATACGACGACATTGACATAGTTCAGCGAATGAAGAGACAGCGGCTGCGCTGACTAGGTCATATTGTCCAGATGGAAGAGAACACTGCAGCTCTGAAAGTATTCGACCTCCATTCCGTTGGAGAGATCAGGTGGTATCCCGAATTGGCGCCAAATAGCGAAAAGAAGAAATGACTGACAGACATGACAAATGTTTTGCCGAAGAGTTTCTTTTGATTTATCTTTTTAATTGACGTTTTAATCGTTTTAGCGATTTTTCCCGAGCTCATAATAGTCGTTAGCCATCAACTGGTACGCATATTAATTTTTCGTTAAGATTGTTTATATATTTTTAGTCAGAATTCTTTGGATATTTGTTATATGCAATTCACAATGAGCATGCTCGTGCTTTATTATTATTTACATATATTCAAATTCGACACTGAGACGAACCGGTTTTTGGCTCAAAGGAGCTTGAAACGCCAAATAAACTTTGCGGGCAAAGCAGCGAGCAACGAGCAGCGATATGTTATTTGTTTATTATTTGCTTTTGAGCATCACACTGTCAATGCTGCTTACTCTTCCATGCCATTCCATTTCAGTCCATAATTTTTGACCAAGTTTTGGTTTGTTTTGGAATGTGACGCGCTGGTATTTTTAGGCCTTTCAAGTTCAAAGCTAAGAGTTCGCTCGCAGTTGTTGATCACAATGAGAGGCTCAGAGAATGCGGCATGCTGAAGAGCGAACGAAAACTTTAAGACGAAATACTTGAGATGATCGCATACCAATGACTCAGTTGACTTTCAGCTGGACCACAAGTTGGGTCGATCGTATTGGCGCGCTTTGTGGTTCTCGGATTTACTGTTGTGTAGTCGGTCGGTGAAATAATGTGAATGAAAGGTGGCTGGACTTACGTCTTCGCTGCTGCTGCTGTTTACGTAGGTGTTAAACTGAAAAAGATTACGCTGCACTTGAGAGTGAAAGTGAGCATTCAGTTTTTACTAATATTTTGTGAAGATTTACTATTTATGCGCAATAATAATTACACTGTAACGGGAAAACAAGTTCCCGAATATGTTCTTTAGAAATGTCGTTTGTTTGCTGATTGGCTTGATTGTTGGTGTACGCCTCACGGACTTCTGGGATTACGTCAAGCTGCAGCAACTGAGCAGCAATGTGCGGCTGAATTACACAAATTTCACACAGTCGCTGACGTCGGCGCAGGATGCCGAAGCACTTCCGGAGTTTTTGTTCAATAATACTCGTGTGCTGTGCTGGATTATGACCATGCCGGAGAACCATTTGAAGCGTGCTGTGCATATAAGGAACACGTGGGGTAAACGCTGCAATAAGTTGCTCTTCATGAGCACTAAAGCGGATAGTTTCTTAGATACTGTGGTCTTGGATGTGCCCGAGGGTCGTGATTATTTGTGGTACAAGACACGCGCGGCCTTCAAGTATATTTACGAACATCATGCGGATGAGGCGGATTGGTTTCTCAAAGCCGACGATGATAGGTGCGTTGCTCTTTGCGCGCTCTGCGCCCTCTTTGTTTTTCCAGTTTTTTACTTTACTTGTAACTTTCAGTTACTTTATTATGGAGAATTTGCGCGCGTTCCTATATCAATTTTCTCCAGATGCTCCGGTCTATTTCGGCTGTAAATTTCATCCATTTGTTAAGCAGGTAAATCGTTGTGTATCTAATTTCGTTTCTTAATTTCGCTTTTATAAAGAGGGACTGAAAAGTTTGCATCGTGAAGCTCACTTCCTTAAATGTGATTACAATATTATCAGACAGCGACGGCTCTTAACATAAGGTGTAGATTACAAGCTCGGATAAGCAGACTTTTTGGAAGAAGAATACTAAGTGGTTAATCAGCATACGGAAATCCACCTAGCGGAAGCTAATTGAAAAGCTTCAGAGGCTCGCTGCGCTGCTCATAACGGGAGCTGTAAGAACAACTCCAACGACGGCCCTTGAACTCTACTAAATCTGCCACCTGCCGGGACGACTGCTGGCTGCAGGAGAATTTACATATAGAACCTTCGGGCATAGCTCTGTCACAAAGGCATCGACGGCAATGAAATAGTGGACGATATTGCCAAAAATGGCTAATACCCGAAAACGTGATCAACACTGGGAAACCCATGCATTGTTTATACGAGCATCTGAACAGAAGCATGGTAAAGAAATTCAAAACCCGATATAATGAGCTACCTTGCACCCAGGTGGATCGGAAGTTCACAAAATTCCTATTGGCACTCAATAAAAGATACTGTAAGAACATAATTGGAATACTAACTGATCAGTGTCTGGTGGCGACACACGGACGCAGAATGGGGCTGACAGATCGAGAAGACAGCAGGAAATGTCTAGAGCAAGGCACTAGGAAAGCAATGGAGCAGCTCTTGCGCATTTGTCTCGCATTAGCAAGACTGCGCTGTAAGCATCTGGGGTTTCCACGGTATGATACGCTGGATGAATATCGATAGTGAGGCCACAGGGTGTGTTAAAATTCGCGTCAAGTGCAGGCAACCTAAAGGATGACTACTCCTCATGGACCAAGCAACTGAACTCAATCTGGTGTCGCAAAGGACCTAAACTGGTTTATACGTGGCTCATTGACATACCAAACTTAGCTAACCTAACTTAACTTTTATTTCGCAATGTTAGACTGTTCCGATTTCGGTCAACTATGCACCATTTAGGTCGATATAATAGTGGGCGGAATGTTGTGTTCGAGCCTCCCGAGTTCCTAGAGTGTTACTGTTTGATTGGCGCAAACCTTTGATTTAACATATTTTCAAAGAAAATAATCTAGTGGTGTTAAATCGCGGGATCTTGTGCCCATGTTCAGACGTGAAACATGAGGCGGCGTACCATCTTGTTAGCGGAAATAGAGATCGTCCCCGTCAATTTCATCATATTATGGGGAAAAAAAGTCTGTAACACCGTGTTATAACTCTCGCTATTTATGGTAATGGCATTTATTCATGACAAAGCTCGCCTTCATGTAGCAAAACCTTTTAAATAATATTTGGAAGACATGCATTGGGTGGTTTTGATGAACCCTTCTTATGGTAACCTTGCCCCTGAAGCTATAATCTGTTCCGAGCGATACAGTACACACCCTCACTGGAATAATGTCTACACACTTGAACGGCTGATCAAAAATTGACCCAGTTCATTCTGGGCTCAAGCCGGCGCAGTTCTTTGAGTTGATATGTATATACAAATATCAATTTGCATCTGAAGAACAACAAAGCGGCAGGATCCATTGGATAGCCGTGACTATTCAAATACGGCGGCGAGCTTATTTTGTAGAATATGGTCCGGATGAAAACATGCCCGACGATTGCTGTTAAGAATACTTTGCACAGTCCACAATAAGGAGTCCCGCAATCTGTGCCAACTTCTACCGTGGGATTAGCAGCGTTTCTCAATATCGCATATAACAAATCAAATCGTGCACTCAGTTGAGACGCTTTTAATACCGGCTGGCTAATGGGGTATTTGACTGGCCAAAGGGCGAAGACGAAATTTCTTCTGTCATCAAAGAAGCAGTCGTCGCCTCTCTCACGTCTCTGTTGACAGTCATAGCTTCGAAGGCGTACCTAATTTCGTCTATTTTGGAACCAGCCCTAACTTCAACAACGTCGGCCTTGACATCCAAAGCAGAATAACTCTTGCCAACAGGTGCTACTTTGGACTGAGTAGGCAATTGAGAAGTAGGGAGAGACTCGACGAGAGAGGATTCGACGAACAAAGACCAAATTCGACACTCATCATCCCCGTCCTACTCTGAGAGTGTTCAACGTAGTATCCGCCGGGAGAAGCAGAGGAAGAGAAAGGCCTCTGCTCCGTTGGAAAGAACAGGTGAAGAAGTACCTGGCCACTCTTGGAATCTTCAATATTTAATTAAATAAACGTTCAAACTGAGAAGCCACTAGCAGCGTTGGCTACATTTCACAAAATTTGAAAATATAGTTACAATGTGTATTTACCATACTCACTTAGGCGTCTCACATGCACCACAAATAAAGGAACGTAAAGTTCAGTGTGTTGTTTGAATTGCTCTGTGGCAGCGATGTGACCCAATGGCAAATATTTTAGCCCGGCAAACGCCATCACACAACCAAGCAACACAATCCACACCACTGAGCCACGCACATATTTAGCATTTGTGTCTAACATAACCAAAATTGCGAGCATAGCGGTGCCTCTGAGACATTCCCAAAATCGCGGTAAACGCATACAACATTAACTGCTCGTGCAACCGTGCCAGCCACCCAGCGGCCATTCCCACCTCTCACGGCACGCGTGGAGTCAAGCGCCTTGTCCCTGACACTAGCGCTTCACCGCCACATCGATTATATTTCATTATAGATGTGTGTGTATATATTTGGAGAAACTGTTATTATTATTGTGTGTCAAACGCGTATAACAATGTTGCTGTCGCGCGCAAAATTCACATATTTGCTAAATTTGGCATTTGCTTTTACTATACTGAGTTCGCTTTAACGTTTTATCTGTACTATATTTTTACAATGCCTTGTTGCTGTTGTTGTTGATGATTTTTATTGTTTTTGTTACGTTTCTTTTTTTTGGTTGGCGAAATTAGGGTTACATGTCTGGTGGTGCCGGTTACGTGCTCAGCCGTGCCGCGTTGCGTCGCTTTGCCGAGGTCGCTGCCGCCAACAGCACGGCGTGCTCGCAAAATCAACTCTCCGAGGACAAAGAGATGGGTATTTGTTTGCAGAATGCTGGCGTTGTGGCGGGCGATGCGCGCGACGATGAGGGCGCCGAACGCTTCCATCCATTGGCGCCGATACATCTGATACCTGTGGTACGTCGGAATGGGTATCAGTATACCTGTTCTACAAACGCGACTGAGTCAGTTGGACCGCAGAAACATACACAGAGTGCTGAGTAGAGAAGAGACGCGTGTGTGAGTGCGAATGCGAAAGTGTGTTGGTATAGTTGGTGAGGTTAGATTGTGGTACGGCTGTTGGGTGGCCGTGTTGGCACGCGTGGTGACAGAAATTGCAAGCACAATCGTGTAAGCTGTCGAATGGAGATTGAGTACTTACTCGCTTGTTATTTTTTATTGCTCGTTTAATTTTACATTTAGATTTGCCAAAGTGCTTTTATTCGCGCTGCCAAGCTTTATATAAACTTCAACTGCTTAATTTGTCTCTCGTTGTGTGTGTGTGTTATAACAACATTTGAAGGAAGCCTTTTATCCTTTCTTTTTAATGAGAGATTTTTTCGACTTTATTTTGCTTTCTTTTCGCATTTGAATTTCAGAATTTGCAGGTGTTGTTCGCGCAGCGCCATTTCGTTTCATTACATTAAGCCGAAGGAGTTCTACGTTTGGAATACTTTCCTCTATGAATTGCGTCCCTTTGGTGGCAATGTGGCGCACACTTGCGCTACGAAAGCCAACATGTCGGTGCTGATGAAGAAATGGCAGCACGAATTGTCCAATAACATTTTCAAGGATGAGGATTAGTTGCAAAGTCGTTTATTTCATTCCTAAAGTAAAATAGCTATGAGATCAATTAGCACAGCTGTCAATTTTGTATACCTTTTTGTACGCTTATTATAATCGTGTGAATTATAGAACATTTTAACTTTATAATATGAAATGTTTTTGTTGTTTACATTTGGGACCAAAAACCACCCGGGAATTGTAATTAAATTCCTTGGGTAAATGATATTTCAAAAATTGTATTTTGCTAAGTTGGCAGACTGTCATAATTACTTTGCCAAATATGAACTCGATTTGTCAACCAGTTTGTTTACAACAGCTGCTTATAGCAATATATCTCGGTAGTGTGGATGCAGATTTTACAATGGATAAAAAGCTCAAAAAAGAATTTGTCTCAAATTTTGTATTTCTTATCAAATCTTGTGTGCGGAATCGTTCGAATGTTGGAAAAAGGCTTACGATGATTCGGTTTATCAAAACACAAGCCAACGAGTGGGTTTAAAGCCTTCAAAAGACGCTCGAAAGATCGTTGAAGACAACCTTCGATCTCTCCAATTGATGAAAATATTTAAAAACGTGAAAGATATGGTGCTTGGAAAAATCGTCAGGTAAGTGTTGGGGAGATGGCAAGAAAGCACGACACCTCTTGCAGAATCCGTTCGAATGACTTTGGTGGATGTTTTGAATATGAAGCGCATTCTTGCTCGATTCGTCCCGAAAAAGCTAAATTTTTCAATTCCAAACCCTCATTTGGCAGTCTGCAAATGGAGCTTATCGCAGAAGTGAGCGATGCTCTCGCTTAAGAATTATTTATTTCGTTCCATCTGCCCATTTGCTTACCACATTCAGATACCCCTTTAGAAGACTTGCCAAAATTTGAACACAAACTATTGAAGGTAAGAGCTAGACATTTGCTGTAGTAGACAATTTAGCTGCCTAACAAAATTAACGTACTTCGTCTTATTCTTATATTAAGTTTATCACGATGTATGGCACTCAGAAGAACTTTGGAGACCAACCCTATAAAGGGTAAATCTCAAGGAAATTTGGCATCTGCTATTGTATATGACATTAATGTATTCTCCGCAAATTTATTCAGATCGGATCTCCTCTAACGAATAAGTTCTTGTAACTAACGGGTAATCCAAGTAGAGGCACTTTTTTCAATAGACTTTTTCACAGATCAGTGAGCCATGTTATTTTTGTTCAGTATTGTTTGGAATTTCAAGAAAGACTTATGCCTGAACAACGTTTATAAATCGTTCAACTTTATTACGAAAATTCGCGTTCTGTAAATAATATATTTCGCCCGCTTCACTCAACGGCCAACAGACCATAATATTCGCAACACCATCACCCATCTTGAGATCCAGCATTCATTCTTCTTCTACTTAATTGGCGTAGACTCCGCTTACGCGAGTATAGCCGAGTTAACAACAGCGCGCCAGTCGTTTCTTCTTTTCGCTACGTGACACCAATAGGATATTTCAAGCGAATCCAGGTCCTTCTTCACTTTGTCCTTTCAACGGAGTGGAGGTGTTTCCCTTCCTCTGCTTCCGTCGGGTACTGTGTCGAATACTTTCAGAGCTGGAGTGTTTTCGTCCATCCGGACAACATGACTTAGCCAGCATAGCCGCTGTCTTTTGATTCACTGGACTATGTCAATGTCGTCGTATATCTCGTACAGCTCATCGTTCCATCGAATGCGATATTCGCCGTGGCCAAACCGTAAATCTTCCGCAGAACTTTTCTCTCGAAAACTCGCAACGTCGACTCATCAGTTGTTGTCATCGTCCAAGCCTCTGCACCATATAGCAGGACGGGAATTATGAGTGACTTATAGAGTTTGGTTTTTGTTTGTCGAGAGAGGACTTTGCTTCTCAATTGCCTACTCAGTCCGAAATAGCACCTGTTGGCAAGAGTTATCCCACTGCGTTGGATTTCTAGGCTGACATTTATTATTGGTTAATATTCGACTGAATAGACCATGTCAGCACGCAATGAAGAGAAATTATAGCCGTAGCTCAAGGTGTACCTAGAAGTATGTGGAAAGTCGACTCGGTGCCGTTCGCAACAACTTGGACTGACGTATGTATGGAACGACTTGACGCATTTTACGTCGAGATCTTAAATTGAAAACGCCACAAAATGCTGCTTGTGCAAGAACTGAAAGCGCTCGACTTTCCCCAGCAGACATCGATTCGCTCAACGGGCTCTTTGTAAAGTTCAAGGAGATCCGACCTTTTTCGAGTCAATTTTGTTCGCTTTGATAGAGGCCCATTCCCAACTCAATGGGTATGTAAACAAGCAAAATTACCGCATTGTGACTAAGAGTAACCTGAAGAGATTCAAGAGCTGTTATTTTATTCCAGAAAAAACAAAGGTTTGGTGTAGTTTGCGGACCGGTGGAATCATTGGTCCGCATTTTTTTCAAAAATGATGTCAGTGAGAACGTAACCGTCAATGGCGACCTTTATCGCGATATACTTGATAACCGACTGTTTCGGAAGCCCCAGAGTGCAGCTCGTGATTTTGGATTTCAACAAGACGGCGGCAGTTTTCACCTACTCCCGCATCAATCAATGGTTATTGAAGAACACTTCCGGTGAGCAAAATATTTCACGTTTGGGCTGGTCAGTGGTCACCAGAACGCGTGATATATCGATATCGTTCGACTTTTTCCTGTGGTGATATGTAAAGTCTAAAGTCTATTTGCACAATCCCGCTCCGATTCATGCCTTGGAGCAAAACATCGCGCGTGTCATTCACCAGTTATTAAGTCGAAATGCTTGAATGGATGATCGAAATTTCGATGCAGCAGTTTGGACCATCTGAGACATGTAGCCGCGGCCAACACGTTTGAAAGAGATAATCTTCAAAAATAAATGTGAGAAAGAATGTCTTTTTGAATGATAATAAAGCATTCCCTAATGTAAGTCCTACAGAAGTTTCTGAGTTTTTTCTTTAAAAAAGTTGGATTTGGTTCGTCTTCAGTGCTTTTTGGAAGAAATTTTTCATTTATTTATAACTAACCCATAGTAGCTACAGCACGAAATCACTTTTATATAATCAAATTTCTGATTGATTGATTACATATAATTACAAAGCAAATTTAAACTGTTTAGCACAGAAGTCATGCGCAGCTTGCCGAAATTATGAAACACCTGCGCGCATAACCAAAACTCGCCTTATCTCCTGGTCAGTCTTGCCATTGAGATTTCCTGGCCGATCCGTCGATTTCGAATTGCTTGCCGCGTAGCAAAAACGGACGAGGAGTCTGCACATGGAAAATCACCCACTGGGCAGAAACAATTTACATGATTCTTCTCCCGCGGATGCATGTACCGTCGCCTTTTCGATTATCACTTAAGTATGCAGCCGGTATGAAGGAAGGCGCTGTATGCCACGGACGCATGTTGAACGCCTGTGCCGATATCCAATTGCAAGGTTGAGACTCTGCAGTGCGCAACGTTAACTCAGCAATCCCACAGCGACGAGCACGCAAGCACATGCCTTCATATTAAAGCGAAGAGGAACTGCAAAAAAAAGGCAGAAGAATGGCAACAGAGCAATCGATTACAGCTGCTGCGTGACAAAAGAACAAACACTTAAAGAGTGTGTGCCCTCCGTTCGATGCGCCCGTTCGTAATAGTGGCTGTGTGGCACTGGCGGTATCAGCGTTGCATGACTTTATTGCTACTGGAAGTGGCATGTAGCAATTTATCATGTGGCGCGTGGTTCAAACACACATTTTGCGCCTTCGATCACAGCAGCGCGGCGCTGCGCATTGACGTTCGCCAATTTATCATTGTTGCGGCGCGTCCGCGTTTGCATTTTGCTGCGGCCGGTCGCATTGCGGTGCCGTGCTGTACGAGCAGTGGTGGCACGCGTCGCCAAGCGCCAAACATACACACGCACACAGCTGTAGTGCCAAAGATTATGAGTGAACCGGAAAATCACATAAAACGTGACGCACACGTGAAAATTACCTGGGGAGATTCCAAACGCTCATGCATGCGCGTATGTTCATGTGTATGTGTGTGTATGTATCAAGGGTGCGCGTAAGTGTATTGTACTCTACTTAATTTTCAGCGCATTTTTTGTGCACTTTTTGTTATTTATGGACATGAAATGTGAAAATGAATGAGCTATGCGAAGCGCTCCTCATCAGTTTGAAGGAAAAGCTGAGGGTCGCTCGTTTGTACGCCGCTGTTCCAACGTTGTATGCAGAATCCGCAGTGGTGGCATGACACGCCTAGCGCCTTTATGTTGACTGCAGGATTTACGAGCCCTTAACTATGCGCGCGCGTCAGATATGCCTGCCAGGCTACACAGCTGACGTTGCTACTAGCACTGCGGTGTTGAAAAAAGGCAGGAAAATTCGACGCAATATGCTTAGTCCGCATTGGAAATTTCCACCTTTGCTGGCGCGCTTCATGCCACTGACGTGTCGCCAGTAATTAAAGCAAATAAATGTTTTAATTTTTGTTTTATTTTTCAGCCGAAAGGAGTTAAGCGCGCGCACACTAACATACGAGCACGCTTAACGGTACACCTATAAATTTGAATTTCAAAGGTGTCCGCATTGCTATCATTACATGTTCATAGCGCGTCGACGCGCCGGCGTATTCGCAAAGTTCATTGAAGCGGGCACCAGCTAAAAGCTGGAAAAAAGCGTGGCGCTTTCAGCACTCGATAAGATCAGCACGTAATTGCATTTCGTTTACAAGTCTCGGCGTTGTTTTTCGGGACGTGTCTGCGTAACCGGTTCGTTAAGCATGTGTAATGTCTGTTGTTAAGGGTTGGGCACACTTCGCTCGTTTCCAACTGGAATTTCGTGTGCGCGAAGGGTTTGCGCTTAATCTCTACACAATTTGCATATCTTTTCGTTACGCGCTTTTGTTATTAGAAAGCTGCGTTGCTTATGTGTGCGCGCGCGCTGACAATCATAGATCTGCACATGTGTTAGCATACTCATAGGCGCGCTTGCCTGCTTTGTTACTAAACACTCCGGGTAAAAACTCGTTATGCAGGCAAACACTCATTTGCCGAAGGTTTGTGATTTTCATTTGAAATATTTTTACATATTTCATTTACCAATTTTACAACAGCTTGATAGCGTCGATGAGTGCTTTTCCATTCGTACATATGTTCTCTCCTGAGTTTTTTTTTAACTTACCACATGTCAGTGTAGCTTGTGTAATGCACGCAGGGTTGCTGCTGCAGGGGCATAATATGCAGGCAGCAGAAGCTGGTTTCCTTAAGCCTATTTTTGTTTACGTGACGTTCATTTTGTATTTCCCATTTGACAACCTTGTAAGTGATTAAAATGCAAATCACGATTTTATTTGACTCATATTACTTTTAGTAGCTTTTGTTTGAGCGTGTGAACGAGATTTGCATTACAATACTGTTACGGAGCGCACGACTGGGTGGAGTATTAAAAAGGTGAGCAAAGGTTTCGAGAATAATTGAATAAAATAATAATAATGCCAGAGACAAATGAAGTATTCTCTCAGCAAATGCAGTGGAATTCGCTCTGAACTGCTGCATTCTGAGTTATCAGGCGAAGATAATTTCTTTGAGAGTTTTTTGAGATCTGAAGATCTGAGATAAGTCGCTTGGAGGCCAGATCTGGAAATATGGTGGATACGAAAGCAGTTCAAAGCCAAAGTCATGGATTTTTGTTATCGTTTTCACTGGCTTGTGACATTGTGCATTGAAGTGGTGATACTGCATTTTCTTTTTCTTCAAATGCTGCCGTTTTCGGCAATTTCATTCTTAAAATGGCCCAATAACTTATGTAAATAGTCGCTGTTGATGGTCTTTCCTTTTATAAGGTTGTCAATAAAACTTATGCCATGCACATCTTAAAATACAGACCCCATAACCTGTTGCATTTTTCCACGCTTTGGAGCGATTGAACGTCTGTTTGAAATGATGGAATCATGTTTCATCCAGTGTCACATATCGACGCAAAACCTCGGCTATATTACGCTTGAACACCTCCAAACCCTGCTCCGAATCGTTAACTCTTCGTTGTGTTTGTCAAAAAACGGCTCTTGCAGCACTTTCACATTGCACAGAGTTTTTCTCATACCCAAATATCCGTGAATGATATGTTGTATGCGACCTCTTGATATCTTTGAAGATTTGGCTATCTCAAAGGAACAACTTCATTTTATGGTCGTCAAGGTATTATTTGTGGGTTTTTTGATTTTTTGTTCGTCGGTAACAATCTCTCTTTTGGACGTCCACTGCGTTCATCGTTTTCGGTACACATTTCATCACGTCTAAACTTTGCATAACTCGGTTTTTGATGGTTGATTTTCCTGGGGAACGTGTTGGGGAACTCGTCAATAAGCCAAGTTTTTGCTTCACTGTATCTATTCCCTTCGAAAAGCAATATTTTTCCAGCATGTGAAAACCGGTTTATCAATTTTTTCATAACAACAAAAGTTGTTTCACTTAAAATGATATAACTCACAAACTAATGATCCAACTTGGCCTGTCAAATTTATAGTACACGCACTTTTGAAGGTTAGGGCTAACTACAAGTACAAATCATATGGATTTAATTCTTTCAGTCCGGAGATTGCTATTCAATCGATCTGTTATGTTTTAACTAAACTTTAGTTGTTTTTTACTGCCTAACCTCTCTATCTTCTGTATGCTTCTCTGGCGGTATCGTAATGAATCACTTTCAGCATCGAAATTATTTTATGACCCAGTTCCTTGAACCTAAAATTTATTCTGTACCAAAGAAAAGAAAATATCTATGATCTTCATCAATTTATCCAGAGTGAAAGGTAATATTTCCCTAAAACATGATGAGTACTTGGTGTTGGGTCAAACCACGTCAAATGGTCCATGAAAATTTCGAAAAATCACCGATTTTGAAAATGAGCAGTTCATCAGGAAGAGGACTAGACGCATACCACGTGATATATGTAAATATTTCGTCAAAATTCTTTATTTTGTTAAAGTTTTCGAAGGTTGAAATTTAGAGCATGATAAAATTGTATTTTCATTCGTACAAAGTTCGAAGTGAATATATTATTGGTCCAAACACTACCGAAACTATTGGCACCTATAGCTGTATTCCTGTAGTCAGCAGCAACAAAATTCTTTCTTATTCCGTTCACCACTTTCTTTCACCTTAAAATGTGGGTACAAGCCAAAATGCGCAAGATTATGTAGAGATATAGTGTATAATATGAACCGAGTAATATTTCTCTCTATAAGTCACTCATAATTCCGTCCTGCTATATGGTGCAGAGGCTTGGACGATGTCAACAACTGAAGAGTCGACGTTGCGAGTTTTCGAGAGAAAAGTTCTGCGAAAGATTTATGGTCCTTTGCGCGTTGGCCACGGCGAATATCGCATTCGATGGAACGATGAGCTGTACGAGATATACGACGACATTGACATAGTTCAGCGAATTAAAAGACAGCGGCTACGCTGGCTAGGTCACGTTGTCCGAATGGACGAAAACACTCCAGCTCTGAAAGTATTCGACGCTGTACCCGCCGGGGGAAGCAGAGGAAGAGGAAGACCTCCACTCCGTTGGAAGGACCAGGTGGAGAAGGACCTGGCTACGCTTGGAATATCCAATTGGCGCCACGTAGCGAAAAGGAGAAACGACTGGCGCGCTGTTGTTAACTCGGCTATAATCGCGTAAGCGGTGTCTACGCCAATTAAGAAGAAGAAGAATATTTCATATTTATATATGCGTTGATATACTTCCAATCCTTTAAGCGATATTCTATAGTTCCTAAATTATTTACTCACAACTGTAGTAGTAGAGGGTAAGTAAGTGAAGTTGCTTCGTATCTTAACATATTCATATGGCAAGGATTCTCGC
Organism: Bactrocera tryoni; assembly: GCF_016617805.1. Classification (NCBI taxonomy): domain Eukaryota; kingdom Metazoa; phylum Arthropoda; class Insecta; order Diptera; family Tephritidae; genus Bactrocera; species Bactrocera tryoni. The sequence continues at coordinate 31,867,840 of NC_052503.1, read as the reverse complement.
AGTCGCGCTCAAAGGGAACTACGGGAACGATTACTGTTCCAAAGGGTCCAGAACTACTAGGTGATTTTACGTCTGTAACTTTATATATGTACATTGTTCAGAGCGGGCTCAGTTTTTTTTTATAAAAGCGCGTATGAGAGAAATACGGATCATTCTAAATAACTATTCATAAGAAAATGTGAGTCTTAAACCGGTTTAGAGCAACCGATGTTTTAGGTAAAGTATAATTTTTAAGATTATAAAAATGTATTTGTCAGTTTTTGTGATATTTGTATGAAACTT
>NC_052503.1:31821136-31867458 GCF_016617805.1 Bactrocera tryoni | reverse complement strand
TGCATGTTTTCATGTCAACATCTGAAGCTAACTTATTTTGAAATGCATCCTAACAAAAAAGTTGAAATAAAAAAGTATGATCACAGATATTAAATGAATGCCTAAACTACTAAGAATTTGACCGCAACTGTACATATGTATATATGTACATATATATATGTTTGCGTGTATGTTTGCTAAAAGTAGCAACAGCAACTATACAAATGTTAATGCCCAACTTGACCTCAACTTTCAGAGCTGTGCGTTTAGTTGCCACCGATGCCAACTTCATGCTGCATAAAGTGTTTCATAAATAACAATAAAAGTCGAAGAGTTCAAACATAAACACATACATATATACACTACATTGTGTTTTATTGATATCGAACCGCCAAACTGGCCGTCAACGTCACGAGCAACAAAGCGCTGCGCCAACTTGCCGCAAGATGCGCAACAATTGAACCTGTCCAAGCGCTGTGTTGCACGTCCAACACATAACGGTGCATGTACAAATTCGGCTTTTATTGCAGCTTCCATTTGTTGTTTTTGCTATTATAATTTGCAGTGCTGTTGTTGTCGTTGCACACAACAACGGGTGATAAAGTGAAAGATGGCCTGCAGTCAAAGCCACCGCAGCGAAAGAGAGCAGAAAAAAAGCAAATAAAGGTAACAAAGAAAGAAAAAAATACAAATAAAAATAAAAATAACAACACTAAAACCATTGTAAAGCTGTAGTTAAAAGCAAACAAGAAAAATAAATAAATATTAAATCAGTGCTGCCTCAGCAGTGAAGAAATCAACCGCAAAGCTACAAACCACCGCTACACCGCTTATTGGCGTTGTAATTGTTGTTGCGCGCGCGCTGTTTCAAGCCGCTCATTTGTTTGCCGAGTTGGTAATGGCAAGTTCGCGACCGGCAGTTCAACACCATCAGCGGCCAGCTACGGCGTCTGCCCCCAAGCGACGCAACCGCATTGACTTATGAATTGAATTATGGGAAGTAAAACAATTTGGGTGGGCAAGCAGCGTTGAGCGCGTTGTGCCCATGCGCCACATACTGACCACAGTCGCTGCTGTTGCGGCCGCTTTTGTTATTGCTGTTGTTGTTGTGCGCATAAATTGTTGTTTTTTTCGTATTTTATTTATGCATAAAATGCGGTTGCCAGCAATTCACCGGAATATAATTCAGTTCACTTCATTTTCTGCTCGTTTTTTTCCTCTTAATTTTTCTTCTTCTTCTTGTTTGCCACTGCAAGTTGTTGCCGTTTGGCTTTTTATGGTCATAAAATGAAAGGCCAATACGCAGAAAATACGGGCGCAAATCAACAAAGCGAAATGCAACACATAATTGTACGCTGCGCGACACAAAACAGCGAAATATTGCAATGCAAAAAGCGCAAAGCGACAACAAAAACCAAAAAAAGTAAAAAGGTTGTTGCATTGCAGCAAGAAGCGCGGCAAAGTGCCTGCGCATGCGTAATAAGTGGGTGCCGAATTTTTTCCTGCCGCCATTCTTTATTTGGCATTTAAGCCGTTCGAGATTTGTAAACGCCGATTGAATGCCTTTCTTCGTGTTTCATTCGATTTCGGTTTATTTTTTTGCTTTGCATTCATAATTTCTTGTAAAGTACCAGCCGGGAATTGTTGTTGCATGCTGCTAGCAAACACATTATTAAATTATGGAAATTCCGCGAAATTTCATTTTCGAATTTGCAGATTTAATGATTGATATTGAAATGCGATTGTCGTGCAACAGCAGTGGCGTTGGTATTTGCCGTTTTTCGTGGGAATTCAGCGGAACTTTAAGCGAGTTTTAACACAAGTTTTGTTGTAACTGATAATTTTCATTTACTTAACGTTTTGCTGGAGGCTCTTAGTCATATATTAAAAGATATTTTCTATGGACGAATGATCCGATCACTATAAAATTTTCTGCATATTCTGTTAATAGTTCTCCATGCAATGATGTGTATTAGTTTAGACAGTCAAATAAAGCCACAAAATTGTGGTAAAAAATATTGTCGATTTTGATTTATTTTTTCAACGATAAGATGATACATATATCTTCTAGTAGACTGTTAGGTTTTAGCCAATCCATCCATCCTTACAAAAATTTACAGTTTATTTTGAAAGACAGGCGATTTGCATTTTATATCTAAGGAACAAAAAAATAAATAAATAACTAGGGAATTAAAGAACAAAAAATAAATAAATTATTTTGTATTGTTTTTACAAATATTCTCCATTAAAATCTATACTTTTTGTTTACTGTTAAACGTTGTTCTAATGGTATGGTTGCGATATATCCAGGCAGGCAGGCCACCATTTGCTTGAAAGCGCTTCATGCACGAACAGCTTTGTTGGATTTACATAGCTCATCTTGAAACACCCATACATTCAACATAAATAGCATAGAAAGCCTTATCGAGCAACTTAGCGGATTTGATCATAATACAGATTTTTTCCACCTCAGCTTTTCTTATGTTGAAGTATTGGAAAGTTGTGGCAGTCATATCGTCTCTGAATGCGGGACATTTGCAGAGATACAAGGATAATGTTCCAGTGTTTCATCACCCTCCACGCATGCTCTGCATTACGCCGAATCTAGTTTTCTAAAGTTAGAGAGTTTAAGTGATGTATCCTATGTTGTCTCAATAATTTTACTAAGTTTCCTATTGTCAAGGAGTAGAAGTTGATTGGCCTGTTTACCATCGACACTACCCCATAATAACTTTGTGATATGTTCTTTGTTGCTAGTGTTTTCAGAGCTGAGGTGTTCCTTTAGTTGCCATTGCTTTAAAGAACCCTTGAATCAGCTGAATGGTCTGGGGCAGCTTGGAATAATTGTGTTCCCTGAGTGTGCTAACTCGTCTATCTTTTTGCTTCCCTCCATTCTTATACGACTGGTTATATATGCATATACTTCGATAACATTAACCGAGTTACCTACTGAGAATCTAGCTATTGCCTGTTGCATAACCTAACGCAGTGAGACTTAGTATTGTTTAGCTTTAAATGCCTCTTGGCGATCCACTAAATGCTTTATGAACTTGCTGGTTGAATCAGAAGCCCACTTGTCACTGTCTCAAACCAAGCAAATGCCCACTATGGGAAATTAATTTCAATATTAATCTTAAACTGTTTCGCCTCATCGCTTTAGCTCGCCTTCACACGGATGTTTTTTAGCTACCTAAAGGATACTTGCTCTAAGACCGGAAGTCGTGAGCTGCTGGAGCCATATGCAAAAGAATCGTTTCTGGCCATTACCAAGTGAATGCCGCTCATAGAATGATTCCATCCTCCTTCAATATTGATTATTTTAGTTGCAAATATTTTGTTAAGTGAGCTTGGATGTCTTACACATGTATCTAAGTCTATGCAATACCACATAGCTACATGTCGGCCCACTGTTTCAGCCATTCGTTGAGGCTACTTTGTCTTTCTTGTTTCATCTCTTCTTTCGTTAAGAGAGTGCCAGTGTTTTTCGTTTCATCTAATGCTTGCTGAATTTCCAAACGAACCGGTGCTGGGTCTAAATCGATATACTTCTGGCTCAATTAATTATTTGCCCTTTGGAAAATCCATATCATTGGAATGCTAAAAACCGTAACTATACTGAGGTACTAAATACCGTTTATTTTTCTTCTTTTCGTTTAATTTTCGTTACGTACTTTGTAAGAAAAATGTTTTCCTTGGAAGAAAGTGTGTCTTTTTGGGTATTACAAACTTCAACTTAATAAACACCCACATATTGATACCCACAAGTTTATTATGAGATCGGCACTAAACGCAATGCACAGCTTAGTTAACTTTTTAGCCAAATAATTTAGAAGTAATTAGAATTCTTAGATTCCCTGTGAATTGCTTAGAATTTTTCTAAAATTTGTAAAACAGTTTTCTATAAAACACACATAATAATGCGTATTTCAATGCGAATGCTCAGCGCAAATCGACACTAACTACTTTCAGTAACAAAAGCAAGAGTCAAGCCAACAGCATACGGCTGCCTCATAAACTAACGCCTACATAATCCGTTAATCTACCGCCAATAACAAAAACTCCAAACAAAACGCCATAAAACAATAAAAACCGCACTTGCCAAGACAATAGAAGCATTCGAAAATAATTGTATAAAATTGAAATAAAATAATTAAAACAACAACAGCAAACAATGCAGGCAGTGTGCAAAAAAAAAACTGGCCCAGAAGTGCTGTGGGCGCTCTTTATTGCGCCGATTGTTGGTTAATGAAAAATGTTACTGAAATAAAAGACTGCAGATACAAACTTCGCCAACAAATGGACGCGGACGCGTGTCGGTGACAGTAACTGCCAGCCGACGATGGCGGCAAGTGCGCTGGTGAATGTTGTTTGTGCGCCAATATGGCCGGAAAATATAGATGTATGTATGTATGTCTGTATATATATACTTATATAAATATAATATACATATTTACATATGGTAATTTCATTGTACATGTAAACTATACATTTATTGTTGTATGCTCACGTGTGGCACACTTGTGTGCTGGCGTTATTTGAATTATGTTTACTGTTACATATTTTCACCTACTTATTCATATTTTCTGCAAGTGATATGCAAACACACATATACACACTTGTATATATGTGTGCTTGCAGTAAAATGCACCAGATTAAGAGCATAATGCAGTTTGCTATTTGTCTTTCTGGCACTCCTTCAAGGTAGTAAAAATTTATAACCCAAACAGAAAAATAGAACAAATAAAAAATAAATAAAAAACACAAAAACAAAGAGCAAAAAAGGAATTGAAAATTATCAAATAAATTTGAAATCCAATAAGCGCCAAGAGTTGAATTTTTAATCAAAAAAATAACAAATCGAAAAAAAATTCTTTGCCTGACAATCTCTTGAGCAGTTTTTCGGCAGTGTGTTGTTGTTGTAAGCAAAAACAAAAGGTTTCTTTTTTTTTTCATAACTTTTTTTTACTAATTTTCATTGGTTCATTGGCAAAAAAAATAAATGTCGTCACGCCACCATGGCAGGCGCCTAACAGACGTTACCTCTTGAGGGCTGGGAACTTATTGCGTGTACCACGAGCACTCTGCCAAGCCACAACAAATACACTACAATGTTAGAACTTAGTTGTACTGTAAAAAAGACGAAAAATAAAAGTTTGTTTATTATTTGCAGTAAGTCCAAAAGGCATTTTATAAGTTCAGAATATTTTTTTAATAGAGTTGCCAATTAATTTATATTTCAATTTAATTTATTAATCAGTAAATATTAGTATAAAGTAATCTAATATAGTTAGTGATTATAAGTTCCATACGAAATTCTATGAATATCTTCAGAAGGAGGTTGCCAGACTGTGTTTTTTACAAAAATCGTAAAATATACTTTCTAGCACAGTGTTCTTTAAAATTTACTTGTCAAATAGAGTTCAACTCTTTGGAAACAAACTATATATTTAGAAAAAAAATAGTTTTAATAAGTTCATAGCAACACTACAAAGATGTAGATATGTGCTAATGCCTTAACTGAAGTGAAATTGATAATGTTATTAACACACTATTTTAGATTACCAAAAACTTCACAACGATATTTTTTAAGCAAAAATCACGTCGAGAAAGACAAAAAATTTGCAGAATTTTTTTCTGGGAAATCTTTTAATTTTATTGTTCCAAAATTTTTAAAAACTGAGTATTGGTAAAAATATTTATTTCGAAAGGAACACCGTGAAAATAAGTTAAAAGTTTTGACTAAAAATGGCAGTTTTCCAAAAAAAAAAAATAAATTTTTTACCAAAATTTCGACCTTAAATTGTTTATAAAAACAAAAAAAAGAAATAAAGAAAAAATCTTCGATTAAATAAAAAAATATTTAAGAACATTTAATAAGAAAGTATAAAAAAAAAAAAAATTGTTAGACAAATATACTTGAATTTGTATAAAAAAATAGAATTATGACTTTTTTTACATTTGTAACAACTTTTTTTTTTCTTGAAATTTGAGTTGCCATCACAATATTTTCAATAATATAAATTATTCATATTTAATAAAATTGTACAACCGAAAATACAAAATTATTTTTTCTGTTATTAAAAATGCAGCCGTAGATCTCCCATTTTCACCTTTCCTTTTTACAGTTCTTTTCATAAGTTGGCTACACTAGTGCCTATTGGATATGAGTTAATTTCAATAAGTCACGAATATACATTTTAGCTATAACCAATAGGTTGCAACATATTTTTGATTTCCTCGGGTGAAAAACAGCCTTTTTCAACAATTATTTTCTCATATAAGTGAAAAATTAAATATTTTAGTGGTACTTTTTATTGTTACAAACATACACTGTTAACGAAGAAATTCTGAAATTTTTGGAAAAAAAAGTATTTTAAACTCGGCTATTGCCCGTCGGAAACAAATTCGACCGCGATAGCAGGATAACTCCTTACAGGATCATCTGAATTGCAAGAAAAAAAATTGAATATTAGATTTTTTTAAATTTAATTTTGCTAAATTCATAACGCGTCCAAGTGCTTCAATATTTTTCTTACCATAAAGTGTGTTTAACTCATTCTAGCGTTGAAGAATAGGGTTGCCATCAATTATTTGAATTTAAATATCAATCATATATATTATTCAGTATTTTAAAATTAAAATTTAAAATAAAAAAAATCAGAAAAATTAGAAAATGGGCGAATCTATATTTCCGGCTAAACTACCATCAGCCGTTTTCAAACCATAAAAATTCAACCACGCCTTCTTTATCCCGACTTCACATTGTCCGCAAATTAGTTTTCCCTTAATATTTTTCTTGTATATTTTCATTTTCAATCTAGTATGAATTTCTTTATTTTTAATAGATATATAATAAAAATTTAAACTTTTAAAATAAATATAAATTATTTAAATCTTAGTTTTGTATGCATTACTGTATGCATATATATATATTTTCTATGCAGGCATATCCGATTTCTTGCTCACTTTTAAGTACATTATAAAACAATAAAAGAAACTTGTTGATAATTATGTGTGAAATTATTTTGGCTACGCTGCTGCTTTGTAATTTCTTGAAGTTCAATCTGCCCAATAAAGATTGTTGAAAGATTTCTTCATATTGTGTGAATTTTGTGGTTTCTAGTTTATGTTGTTTAAGTGCACCCTTGACATTAATAATCACTGAATTTGCCGAAAGATTTATGAGTTAGAATGTGTGTTGATTAGACAACAGCATAAAACAATAGAAGAAAAACATACAAAATCAGCAATTAATGCTCAGTGAATGAACTGAGGCATATGGGCTGGGTAAGCTTTTATGCCGATTTTAAATATTTATATATACTCGTAAATAGTGAATAACTCTGGAATTCAGTAAATTTTTGAGTTGGTTGGATATGTTTGTGGAAAATATCTAAGAAACACTTTAGGGTATATTTATACTACATATTTTAAGGTTACACAATGTCATTTTGAAAGAAAAAAATAAAGGATTTTTCGAGTTACACACGATCTACGAAGGCGCTATATTATGCTTGATTGTGTGAATTCCAATAACACATTCTGGGAGAACATTATAACTGCCGATGAGACATATGTATAAGTATGGTTTTATGAGTTTGAAATGGAAGGGAAAAACAAGCCGAAACCAAAAAAAAAAAAAAAAAACGTCAAAGCCGCCCAAAAATCAAAATGATGCTTATTGTTTTTTCTGATATTCGTTGTTTGGTGTATCATGAATTTAATCCCGAGGAACAGGCGGTCAATAAGGAATTCTGTTTGGTTGTAAAGAGGAGTTTGCGTGAGAACAACCGTTGAAAACGTCCGGTGTTATGGAAGAACAATTCATGGATTTTACACCATGTTAATCAACCATCGCATTGTACCAAGATTGTGAACGAATTTAAAGCCAAAAACGCAAGGAATACCATCGATCAGCTAACGTGTTCACCGGAATCTGCTTGGTGTGATTTTTTCTTGCTCCCCAAACAGAAATTGGATATCCGTGGAACCCGTTTTCAGTCGTTCGAAGAGATAAAACAAAATTCGCTGAAGGAGCTGAAGGCCATCTCAAAAAGTGCTTACGGAAAGTTTTTCGAGGACTGGGGATTTCTTTGAAGGTGTTAAAATAAATATTGATAAATAATTGAATATTTTGCGCTTTGTATACAGTTTCGGATACTTTTTTGTCACAATGTATATCTACTGCATTATGTGGTTATTTTTGTATTTGTTTTTTTGTATTTCGAATGAATGTAACATGAACTTGAATGAGTATATAAATTAGCTGCAGTGTTTCTCCATTACAAAAGACTTAGACTTTTTTCTTTGATGTGTGTGTCTCAATGCACTATTCTTGTATCTTCTGGAAAAATATGTTTCAGATGTGCATTATCATAACTATTTAAAGCATATTTTATTCTGTCTTTGACAAAGCGACTATAATAGTTAATGAGCATAACTAATAATCTGATTTTAATAGCAGCACATTCATATGCAAAGGTTGTCGATGAAATAAAATAAATAGAAATTATGAATAACTCAATGATTATGCATATTTTTGTAATAAAACTAAGCTTAAATGCAAGTGTATTCTAAGCAGTTGAACCAAAATAGTTATTTGCATTCTATTATTGTTGCCAACACTGTGCTACAAATGGATGGCCAACTTTTGAATCGACTTAGCATGTAATGAATATTCTCCCATTTGAATACTGATAAATATATACACACCTAACTAATAATTTTACACATGATCAATATGCAGCATTGAAAAGCAACAACAATCGCTGTAAATGTGCTGCATTGCCAGCAACAACAACAGCACTAATGTCACAAACCGAACTGTGAAACCAAGGAAAGTGTTTTGGCTGCTGCTGCTCATCTCCAACTGTTTGCCTTTGCGCATTTTCGAGCGCAATTAAATCGAAATCAAAATATTACACAATATGACAGGCAAAGTCGTCGAATGGAGGACAATTTAACAAGCGGGACAATCGCGCATATATTTACATATGTTGGCCAGTAATGCTATTTATACTCAGACATAAGAGAGCAGTGTTTATTTGTTGATGTTTGCCAGCAAATGCGTCTGTTAATTTATTCACGTGTGAGTTATGGCTCGACTCAATGAATTCAACACTTTTCGAGTGGTTTTCGTTTTCTTTTTAACTTTTTGTTGTGCTATTAAATCAGCTGATGCTGTTAACGCACATGTAAGCCACTTAATTGTTAGTGACAACAATAATAAACGAGTCATAAAAAAGAAAATACATAAGTAACACTCTTAAAGATTTTAATGTGAATGTATGTATGTACATATATACAGGTATTAGGCTGGACTAAAAAGAAACTTTACTTTTTTCCCTTAGAAACCATGAAAATATCGTCCGAAATGATGCATAAAAATGCTGCTAAAGTTCGAGCTCTGAATATTGTACTAATATTAACAGGTGGCGCATGCTGATTTTCGATTTCTCATTTAAACATATTCATATTTTCTTATTTTGATTGGATAATGTATTTAAAAGATTATTGTGTAGCGAAAATGAAAGCTTATTATTGTAGAAACTTTAGCATCCATAAAATAAGATCCAAAATAATTTTTTGCTAAGACGACTCGATCAAAAGTTTTTTCGAGCATAAAAGTCTTGCTTAAGTCGTTAGGATACTTATTACATTTGCTTACGTTTTTTGATAAAATAAGTGGCAGTCAGATGGCGCAACGTCTTGAGAATGGCGGTGGGGTGAGATCTTCACATTTCACCTATCGTGTCTTTCCTCGTACCAGGCCGCTTTTCTTTAGTGCTCGGCTCAACACATCAATTGTGCCCGGTATCGATCGTGATGGTTTCCACCTGGCTTTAGCAGATCATAATATATCACCCCAGCCCCAGTTCGGTTTTGCTGCTGACGTGGGAGGCATGTCCAGGCTTTCCATGCCTTTCTCGCTTAGATTATCGTAGTGGACTCATCGCCAGTTACAATGCGATGTAAAAATCCCTTTGGTTGTTCCTTTGAAGCAAAGCTGTTCATCGTTAAGAGCGCCGTTCGACATCTCTGGTTTCGTCGTAAGGAAACCCAGTTTCCTTTGTTTCTGAATCATCCCCATGGTTTTGAGGCGTTTCAAAACCCAAGAAGAACTGGCCGAATTGCCGTAAGTGGCTCCAGCAAACCGTATCAAAACGCCTCAAAACCATGGGGATGATTCAGAAACAAGGAAACTGGGTTCCTACACTTGAAACCAAGCAGATGTCGAACGGCGCTCTAGCATTTGCAACAGCTGCTTCAAAGGAACAACCAAAGGGATTTTACATCGCATTGTAACTGGCGGCGAAAATGGGTCCACTACGATAATCCCGTAAGCGAAGAAAGTCATGGAGAAGTTCTGACATGCCTCCACGTCGACAGCAAAACCGAACTGGGCTGGGTGATATATTATGATCTGCTAAAGCCAAGTGAAACCATCACAGGAGATCGATACCGAACGCAATTGATGTGTTTGAGCCGAGCACTAAAGAAAAACGGCCGCATCGGCGGCATACGATGCGCGAAATGTGAAATCTCACCCCACCCGCCGTATTTCAAGACGTTGCGCCATCTGACTGCCACTTGTTCTGATCGATGGCAATAATGGTCTAGCTTAGCGAGCACCCAGTTCTTGGCGAAGAAGTCAAAAAGTGGATTGATACTTGGATCGACTCGAAAGATGAGTCGTTTTAGCAAAAAATTATTTTGGATCTTATTTTATGGATGCTAAAGTTTCTAAGCAATAATAAGCTTTCATTTTGCTACACAATAATCTTTAAATACATTATCCAATCAAAATAAGAAAATATGTATCTTTAAATGAGAAATCGAAAATCAGCATGCGCCACCTGTTAATATTAGTAATAATATTCAGAGCTCGAACTTTAGCATTTTTATGCATCATTTCGACGATATTTTCATGGTTTCTAAGGAAAAAGTAAAGTTTCTTTTTAGTCCAGCCTAATACCTGTATATATATGTACATACATACATTCACATTAAAATCTTTTAAGAGTGTTACTTATGTATTTTCTTTTATGACTCGTTTATTATTGTTGTCACTAACAGTTATGTGGCTTACATGTGCGTTAACAGCATCAGCTGATTTAATAAACAAAAGTTAAAAGAAAACGGAAACCACTCGAAAAGTGTTTAATCTATTGAGTCGAGCCATAACTCACACGTGAATAAATTAACAGACGCATTTGCTGGCAAACATCAACAAATAAACGCTTTATGTCTGAGTATAAATAGCATTACTGGCCAACATGTGGAAATATATGCGCTGATTGTCCCGCTTGTTAAATTGTCCTCCATTCGACGGCGACTTTGCCTGTCATATTGTGTAATATTTTGATTTTCGATTTAATTGCGCTCGAAAAATGCGCAAAGGCAAACAGTTGGAGATGAGCAGCAGCAGCCAAAACACTTTTCCTTGATCCTCACAGTTCGGTTTGTGCCAGTGGTACTGTTGTGCGCTGCTGGCAATGCAGCACATTTACAGCGATTGTTGTTGCTTTTCAATGCTGCATATTGATCATGTGTAAAATTATTAGTTAGGTGTGTATATATTTATCAGTATTCAAATGGGAGAATATTCATTACATGCTAAGTCGATTCAAAAGTTGGCCATCCATTTGTAGCACAGTGTTGGCAACAATAATAGAATGCAAATAACTATTTTGGTTCAACTGCTTAGAATACTTGCATTTAAGTTTCGTTTTATTAAAAAAATATGTATAATCATTGAGTTATTCATAATTTTTATTTATTGTATTTAAGCGACAACCTTTGCATATCAATGTGCTGCTATTAAAATCAGATTATTAGTTATGCCTATTACTATTATAGTCGCTTTGTCAAAAGACAGAATAAATATGTTTTTAAATAGTTATGATAATGCACATCTGAAACATATTTTTCAAGAAATGTTAAGCAGAAGATACAAGCATAGTGCATTGAGACACACACATCAAAAGAAAAGTCTAAGTCTTTGTAATGAGAAATACTACAGCTAATTTATAATAATATTCAGTTCATGTTACATCTATTCGAAATACAAGAAAATAAATCCACATAATGCAATAGATATATATTATGACAAAAAGTATCCGAAACTGTATACAAAGCGGAAAATATTCAATTATTTATCAATATTTATTTTAACACTCTTCAAAGAAATCCCCAGTCCTCGAAACAGTTTTCGTAAGCACTTTTGGGATGGCCTTCAGCCCTTCAACGAATTTTGTTTTATCTCTTCGATCGACTGAAAGCGAGTTCCACGGATATCCACTTCCTGTTTGGGGAGCAAGAAAAATTCACACCAAGCAGATTCTCGTGAATACGTTAGCTGATCGATGGTATTCTTGCGTTTTTGGCTTTTAAATTCGTTCACAATCTTGGTACAATGCAATGGTGAATTATCATCGAGTAAAATCCATGAATTGTTTTTCCACACCCTGACCGTTTTCGATGGCTGTTTCCCACGCAAACTCTCATTACGGTCGAACAGAATTTGCTGTTGACCGCCTGTTCTCAAATTTGATACACACAAGACAACGAATATCAGAAAAACAACAACATCATCCTGATTTTTGGGCGGCTTTGAGGTGTTTTTGGTTTCGGCTTGTTTTTCCCTTCCATTTCAAACTCATAAAACCATACTTATACATATGTCTCATCGGCAGTTATAATGTTCTCCCAGAATGTGTTATTGGAATTCACACAATCAAGCATAATATAGCGCCTTCGTAGATCGTGTGTAACTCGAAAAATCCTTTATTTTTTTCTTTCAAAATGACATTGTGTAACCTTAAAATATGTAGTATAAATATACCCTAAAGTGTTTCTTAGATATTTTCCACAAACATATCCAACCAACTCAAAAATTTACTGAATTCCAGAGTTATTCACTATTTACGAGTATATATAAATATTTAAAATCGGCATAAAAGCTTACCCAGCCCATATGCCTCAGTTCATTCACTGAGCATTAATTGCTGATTTTGTATGTTTTTCTTCTATTGTTTTATGCTGTTGTCTAATCAACACACATTCTAACTCATAAATCTTTCGGCAAATTCAGTGATTATTAATGTCAAGGGTGCACTTAAACAACATAAACTAGAAACCACAAAATTCACACAATATGAAGAAATCTTTCAACAATCTTTATTGGGCAGATTGAACTTCAAGAAATTACAAAGCAGCAGCGTAGCCAAAATAATTTCACACATAATTATCAACAAGTTTCTTTTATTGTTTTATAATGTACTTAAAAGTGAGCAAGAAATCGGATATGCCTGCATAGAAAATATATATATATGCATACAGGTAATGCATACAAAACTAAGATTTAAATAATTTATATTTATTTTAAAAGTTTAAATTTTTATTATATATCTATTAAAAATAAAGAAATTCATACTAGATTGAAAATGAAAATATACAAGAAAAATATTAAGGGAAAACTAATTTGCGGACAATGTGAAGTCGGGATAAAGAAGGCGTGGTTGAATTTTTATGGTTTGAAAACGGCTGATGGTAGTTTAGCCGGAAATATAGATTCGCCCATTTTCTAATTTTTCTGATTTTTTTTATTTTAAATTTTAATTTTAAAATACTGAATAATATATATGATTGATATTTAAATTCAAATAATTGATGGCAACCCTATTCTTCAACGCTAGAATGAGTTAAACACACTTTATGGTAAGAAAAATATTGAAGCACTTGGACGCGTTATGAATTTAGCAAAATTAAATTTAAAAAAATCTAATATTCAATTTTTTTTCTTGCAATTCAGATGATCCTGTAAGGAGTTATCCTGCTAATGCGGGCAAATATTTTTTCCGAGGTGTCAGCGTAAATGGTGTCGCAATTGCCGCGTTAAAAAAATATTTTTTCCAAAAATTTCAGAATTTCTTTGTAAAAAGTGTATGTTTGTAAAAAGAAAAAATTCTAATAAAATATTTAATTTTTTATATGAGAAAATAATTGTTGAAAAAGGCTGTTTTTCACCCGAGGAAATCAAAAATATGTTGCAACCTATTGGTTATAGCTAAAATGTATATTCGTGACTTATTGAAATTAACTCATATCCAATAGGCACTAGTGTAGCCAACTTATGAAAAGAACTGTAAAAAGGAAAGGTGAAAATGGGAGATCTACGGCTGCATTTTTAATAACAGAAAAAATAATTTTGTATTTTCGGTTGTACAATTTTATTAAATATGAATAATTTATATTATTGAAAATATTGTGATGGCAACTCAAATTTCAAGAAAAAAAAAAGTTGTTACAAATGTAAAAAAAGTCATAATTCTATTTTTTTATACAAATTCAAGTATATTTGTCTAACAATTTTTTTTTTTTTTATACTTTCTTATTAAATGTATTTTTATTTGATTTCATTAGTTTTTTTCCCAAAATGGTGATTTCAAAGCCGGTGACCAACATTGCTCGAAAATGGCTAAACCGTTTAGTCTCAAACTTTATCTTGAGCTTCTTAAATATTTTTTTAGTAATTAATCGAAGATTTTTTCTCAGCGATTAATATTCTTTTTTTTGTTTTTATAAACAATTTAAGGTCGAAATTTTGGTAAAAAATTTATTTTTTTTTTTTGGAAAACTGCCATTTTGTCAAAATTTTTTATTTTGCTTATTCTTTCGAATAATTACTAGATTTAACATTATTTTCACGAAATCTGCTTGGTTTTTTAATTTCTGAAATATAGTGGTCACCGCAAAATGCTTTTTTGGAGAAGAGCTCTCTGAGATTAGCTGTAGTTCCTTTCAAAATAAATATTTTTACCAATACTCAGTTTTTAAAAATTTTGGAACAATAAAATTAAAAGATTTCCCAGAAAAAAATTCTGCAAATTTTTTGTCTTTCTCGACGTGATTTTTGCTTAAAAAATATCGTTGTGAAGTTTTTGGTAATCTAAAATAGTGTGTTAATAACATTATCAATTTCACTTCAGTTAAGGCATTAGCACATATCTACATCTTTGTAGTGTTGCTATGAACTTATTAAAATATTTTTTTCTAAATATATAGTTTGTTTCCAAAGAGTTGAACTCTATTTGACAAGTAAATTTTAAAGAACACTGTGCTAGAAAGTATATTTTACGATTTTTGTAAAAAACACAGTCTGGCAACCTCCTTCTGAAGATATTCATAGAATTTCGTATGGAACTTATAATCACTAACTATATTAGATTACTTTATACTAATATTTACTGATTAATAAATTAAATTGAAATATAAATTAATTGGCAACTCTATTAAAAAAATATTCTGAACTTATAAAATGCCTTTTGGACTTACTGCAAATAATAAACAAACTTTTATTTTTCGTCTTTTTTACAGTACAACTAAGTTCTAACATTGTAGTGTATTTGTTGTGGCTTGGCAGAGTGTTCGTGGTACACGCAATAAGTTCCCAGCCCTCAAGGTAGCGTCTGTTGGGCGCCTGCCATGGTGGCGTGACGACATTTATTTTTTTTGCCAATGAACCAATGAAAAATTAGTAAAAAAATAATAAAAAAAGAAACCTTTTGTTTTTGCTTACAACAACAACACACTGCCGAAAAACTGCTCAAGAGATTGTCAGGCAAAGAATTTTTTTTCGATTTGTTATTTTTTTGATTAAAAATTCAACTCTTGGCGCTTATTGGATTTCAAATTTATTTGATAATTTTCAATTCCTTTTTTGCTCTTTGTTTTTGTGTTTTTTATTTATTTTTTATTTGTTCTATTTTTCTGTTTGGGTTATAAATTTTTACTACCTTGAAGGAGTGCCAGAAAGACAAATAGCAAACTGCATTATGCTCTTAATCTGGTGCATTTTACTGCAAGCACACATATATACAAGTGTGTATATGTGTGTTTGCATATCACTTGCAGAAAATATGAATAAGTAGGTGAAAATATGTAACAGTAAACATAATTCAAATAACGCCAGCGCACAAGTGTGCCACACGTGAGCATACAACAATAATGTATAATTTACATGTACAAAAATATTATATGTAAATATATGTATTATATTTATATAAGTATATATATACAGACATACATACATACATCTATATTTTCCAACAATATTGTCATACAAACAACATTCACCAGCACTTGCCGCCGCCGTCGTGGCAGTTACTGTCGCCGACACGCGTCCGCGTCCATTTGTTGGCGAAGTTTGTGTCTGCAGTCTTTTGTTTCGGTAGCATTTTTCATTAACCAACAATCGGCGCGGAGAGCAAACAGCACACGGGCCAATTTTTTCGCACACTGCCTGCATTGTTTGCTGTTGTTGTTTTAATTATTTTATTTCAATTTTATACAATTATTTTCGAATGCTTCTATTGTCTTGGCAAGTGCGGTTTTTATTGTTTTATGGCGTTTTGTTTGGAGTTTTTGTTATTGGCGGTAGATTAACGGATTATGTAGGCGTTAGTTTATGAGGCAGCCGTATGCTGTTGGCTTGACTCTTGCTTTTGTTACTGAAAGTAGTTAGTGTCGATTTGCGCTGAGCATTCGCATTGAAATACGCATTATTATGTGTGTTTTATAGAAAACTGTTTTACAAATTTTAGAAAAATTCTAAGCAATTCACAGGGAATCTAAGAATTCTAATTACTTCTAAATTATTTGGCTAAAAAGTTAACTAAGCTGTGCATTGCGTTTAGTGCCGATCTCATAATAAACTTGTGGGTATCAATATGTGGGTGTTTATTAAGTTGAAGTTTGTAATACCCAAAAAGACACACTTTCTTCCAAGGAAAACATTTTTCTTACAAAGTACGTAACGAAAATTAAACGAAAAGAAGAAAAATAAACGGTATTTAGTACCTCAGTATAGTTACGGTTTTTAGCATTCCAATGATATGGATTTTCCAAAGGGCAAATAATTAATTGAGCCAGAAGTATATCGATTTAGACCCAGCACCGGTTCGTTTGGAAATTCAGCAAGCATTAGATGAAACGAAAAACACTGGCACTCTCTTAACGAAAGAAGAGATGAAACAAGAAAGACAAAGTAGCCTCAACGAATGGCTGAAACAGTGGGCCGACATGTAGCTATGTGGTATTGCATAGACTTAGGTACATGTGTAAGACATCCAAGCTCACTTAACAAAATATTTGCAACTAAAATAATCAATATTGAAGGAGGATGGAATCATGTGTAGAAGTTCATGCATGTGAGGAAAGTTCTATGAGCGGCATTCACTTGGTAGTGGCCAGAAACGATTCTTTTGCATATGGCTCCAGCAGCTCACGACTTCCGGTCTTAGAGCAAGTATCCTTTGGGTAGCTAAAAAACATCCTTGTGAAGGCGAGCTAAAGCAATAAGGCGAAACAATTTAAGAATTAATTTTGAAATTAATTTCCATAGTGGGCATTTGCTTAGTTTGAGACAGTGACAAGTGGGCTTCTGATTCAACCAGCAAGTTCATAAAGCATTTAGTGGATCGCCAAGAGGCATTTAAAGCTAAACAATACTAAGTCTCATACGTTAGGTTATGCAACAGGCAATAGCTAGATTCTCAGTAGGTAACTTGGTTAATGTTGTCGAAGTATCTATATGACCAGTCGTATAAGAATGGAGGGAAACAGCAAGGTAGACGAGTTGGCGCACTCAGGGAACACAATTATTCTAAGCTGTCCCAGACCATTCAGCTATTTCAAGTGTTCTTTAAAGCAATCGCAACTAAAGGAACACCTCAGCTCTGAAAACACTAGCAACAAAGAACATACCACAAAGTTATTTTGGGGTATTGTCAATGGTAAACAGGCCAAACAGCTTCTACTCCTTGACAACAGGGAACTTAGCAATATTATAGGGACAACATAGGGTACATCACTTTAAATCTCTAACTTTAGAAAACTAGATTCGGCGTAATGCAGAGCATGCGTGGAGGGTGATGAAACACTGGAACATTTGTAGCTCTGCGAATGTCCCGCTTTCAAAGACGATATGACTGCCACAACTTTCCAATACTTCAACATAAGAAAAGCTGAGGTGGAAAAAATCTGTATTATGATCAAATCCGCTAAGTTGCTCGATAAGGCTTAATTTATTTACTAACCTGGGGGCCTATTCTGTAATTCGATTCGAAAAACAATTTACTCGAATTTGGATTTTTTATATTCTGTAACTCGATTTTCGGATTTTCAAGCCAATTTTCGAATAAAATATTCGTTAGCTTTTGAGTTGTAGAAAGCAAAAACGAATATTGTACGTATTTTTTCTGGCACAGGGTGGTACAACTTTCGCATAATGATAAAGTAGATCCGAATTTCGAATATAATACATTTTCGAATCGAGTTACAGAATAAGCCCCCTGGTGCGGAATATACTTAAGGCCGACTACGGTGTTTCGTTCCTGCGCCTTCCTTCCAAACAATTTTCTGTACGTTTTTTTTATACGCTTTTTTGGAGAAGGGTTTTTGTAAGTTGCATACAGGTATACATATCTTTATGCAAATTGTATATTATACTCACATTCTCGCAGACATTATGATGACATGATCTTAACTCGATTTGCTTGCCTAAACATAATTTATGTACATATATCTATTGCATACAACAACAGATGAGCAAAAGTACTAGATAAGACATATTCTATGCTATTTATGTTGAATGTATGGGTGTTTCAAGATGAGCTATGTAAATCCAACAAAAGCTGTTCGTGCATGAAGCACTTTCAAGCAAATGGTGGCCTGCCTGCCTGGATATATCGCAACCATACCATTAGAACAACGTTTAACAGTAAACAAAAAGTATAGATTTTAATGGAGAATATTTGTAAAACAATACAAAATAATTTATTTATTTTTGTTCTTTAATTCCTAGTTATTTATTTATTTTTTTGTTCCTTAGATATAAAATGCAAATCGCCTGTCTTTCAAAATAAACTGTAAATTTTTGTAAGGATGGATGGATTGGCTAAAACCTAACAGTCTACTAGAAGATATATGTATCATCTTATCGTTGAAAAAATAAATCAAAAATCGACAATATTTTTTTACCACAATTTTGGCAGCTGTTGACTGTCTAAACTAATACATCATTGCATGGAGAACTATTAACAGAATATGCAGAAAATTTTATAGTGATCGGATCATTCGTCCATAGAAAATATCTTTAATATATGTTAAAGCGCCTCAGCAAAACGTTAAGTAAATGAAAATTATCAGTTACAACAAAACTTGTGTTAAAAC
Source organism: Bactrocera tryoni (assembly GCF_016617805.1). Taxonomy (NCBI): domain Eukaryota; kingdom Metazoa; phylum Arthropoda; class Insecta; order Diptera; family Tephritidae; genus Bactrocera; species Bactrocera tryoni. Next base: position 31,848,246 of record NC_052503.1, on the reverse strand, counting down.
TCGCTTAAAGTTCCGCTGAATTCCCACGAAAAACGGCAAATACCAACGCCACTGCTGTTGCACGACAATCGCATTTCAATATCAATTATTAAATCTGCAAATTCGAAAATGAAATTTCGCGGAATTTCCATAATTTAATAATGTGTTTGCTAGCAGCATGCAACAACAACTCCCGGCTGGTACTTTACAAGAAATTATGAATGCAAAGCAAAAAAAAGAAACCGAAATCGAATGAAACACGAAGAAAGGCATTCAATCGGCGTTTACAAATCTCGAACGGCTTAAATGCCAAATAAAGAATGGCGGCAGGAAAAAATTCGGCACCCACTTATTACGCATGCGCAGGCACTTTGCCGCGCTTCTTGCTGCAATGCAACAAAATCTTTACTTTTTTTGGTTTTTGTTGTCGCTTTGCGCTTTTTGCATTGCAATATTTCGCTGTTTTGTGTCGCGCAGCGTACAATTATGTGTTGCATTTCGCTTTGTTGATTTGCGCCCATATTTTCTGCGTATTGGCCTTTCATTTTATGACCATAAAAAGTCAAACGGCAACAACTTGCAGTGGCAAACAAGAAGAAGAAGAAAAATTAAGAGGAAAAAAACGAGCAGAAAATGAAGTGAACTGAATTATATTCCGGTGAATTGCTGGCAACCGCATTTTATGCATAAATAAAATACAAAAAAACAAAGCAACAATTTATGCGCACAACAACAACAGCAATAACAAAAGCGACCGCAACAGCAGTGACTGTGGTCAGTATGTGGCGCATGCGCACAACGCGCTCAACGCTGCTTGCCCACCCAAATTGTTTTACTTCCCATAATTCAATTCATAAGTCAATGCGGTTGCGTCGCTTGGCGGCAGACGCCGTAGCTGGCCGCTGATGGTGTTGAACTGCCGGTCGCGAACTTGCCATTACCAACTCGGCAAACAAATGAGCGGCTCGAAACAGCGCGCGCGCAACAACAATTACAACGCGGTTAAGCGTTGTAGCGGTGGTTTGTAGCTTTGCGGCTGATTTCTTCACTGCTGAGTCAGCACTGATTTAGTATTTATTTATTTTTCTTGTTTGCTTTTAACTACAGCTTTACAATGGTTTTAGTGTTGTTATTTTTATTTTTATTTGTATTTTTTTCTTTCTTTGTTACCTTTATTTGCTTTTTTTCTGCTCTCTTTCGCTGCGGTGGCTTTGACTGCAGGCCATCTTTCACTTTATCACCCGTTGTTGTGTGCAACGACAACAACAGCACTGCAAATTATAATAGCAAAAACAACAAATGGAAGCTGCAATAAAAGCCGAATTTGTACATGCACCGTTATGTGTTGGACGTGCAACACAGCGCTTGGACAGGTTCAATTGTTGCGCATCTTGCGGCAAGTTGGCGCAGCGCTTTGTTGCTCGTGACGTTGACGGCCAGTTTGGCGGTTCGATATCAATAAAACACAATGTAGTGTATATATGTATGTGTTTATGTTTGAACTCTTCGACTTTTATTGTTATTTATGAAACACTTTATGCAGCATGAAGTTGGCATCGGTGGCAACTAAACGCACAGCTCTGAAAGTTGAGGTCAAGTTGGGCATTAACATTTGTATAGTTGCTGTTGCTACTTTTAGCAAACATACACGCAAACATATATATATGTACATATATACATATATACAGTTGCGGTCAAATTCTTAGTACTGCTAGGTATTCATTTAATATATGTGATCATACTTTTTTATTACAACTTTTTTGTTGGAATGCATTTCAAAATAAGTTAGCTTCAGATGTTGACATGAAAACATGCAACAACTTGTTTCACTTGGTTTGTTGCTTTTGTTACAATTGCAAGATTATTTGCAACGCGTTTTCGGCCAGTCAAAATATTAGTAGTGCGTGAAAGAAGTGTTTGAAAAACTAAAATTATCTGAAATTTTTTGTGAAAATTTAAAAATAACGGTAAAATTTATTTATTTAATTGAAGTTTTCGGTTTTAATGTTAAAATTTTACGTTTATTCATTTAGAAATGTCGAAAAATTAGAATTGTACGCCCGAAAAACGCGCCCTGATAAAAAAATTGCTTTCTGAGGGCAAAACTTATGTCGAAGTCTTGATCTAACAAATGGGTCCTAATGGGTTATGTCGAAGTCCAAAATATTCTTAGTTGCTCACCCACAATGGTATGTAATGCTATCAGGTATCAATCAAGTAATAAAAAACGTGGGAGCAAGCCAGAAATGGCAGTAAGAGAAGTCAAATCCATTGTCAGATACCCAAGGCAGATTCCATTTGCGGCTGCTACAAAGGTAACAGACGCCTTTAGTCTACCTAGAAGTATTTAAATAATACGCCGGCATTTGTGTGATCATGACTTGGGGCCCCCGATCCATAAAAAAGGCTTAAAACACATGTTGAACAAAGACTTTGATTCGCTAAAGGAAATTTTAATTGGTTTTCGAAAAAATTATGGAACATTTTATGGTCGGACGAATCGAAGATTTTTAAGTATGGCGGAAAAGGATCAAGTCAATATGTAAGACATCTGCCCAATACCGAATACCAGCCGAAATATACAACAAAAACGGCAAAACATAGTGGTGGGAGTATCATGGTTTGGGCATGTTTTTCTTGGCAAGGTATATGACCCATTTATTAGATCAAAGAAAGCATGACTGATGATCCATATGTCGAAATACTCCAGAAAACCATGCTGCCGTATACCAGTGAAGAAATTCCGCTTGTTTGGACGTTCCAGCAGGACAACGATCAAACAAGTAAAGGTGCTAATAGGCGGCTTGAGGAAACGAATGACAAGGTAATGGAATGGCCGCCTCAGTCCACTGACATCAACCCCACAAAAAATTTGTGGACTGATGTCAAGGAGACAGTAGCCCAATGTAAGTTGACATAAATCACGCAACTATAAGATGTTTTGAAGAACGCAGGGAGTCTATTTCCATCGAAAGATGCCAAGAACTCGTTGTCTCAATGCTACGACGCTGTGCTGCAATATTAAAAAATTACGGTCACGCAACTAAATACTAATTTCATTAAAAGACAATATCCTATTAAAAAAAAAGCAAAAATAAAAAATTTTACTATGTTTTGGCGAAATTTCGGGTTTAATTTGTTACACTATTAAGTTTTTGAACGCCGAAATTCCTCATAATTTTTTTCATATATTTATAATTCATTGAAACTAGTTAAACAATGAGTTTTTTGTTGTGATTTGTTTTACCTACTGTTAGGGCTTTTATGGTAAAAAGTATTTTTTTTATAAAAGCGATATTTTACGGTTTTTTAACAGTTCGTCTTCTACATTGGCACACTACTAAGAATTTGACCGTAGCTGTAAATATCTGCGGACAAACTTTTCGTGTCACACTAATTGATTTATGGAGACTTCACAAGAATATAAAAGAGAGCATACCAACCTAGAAAAACATGGAAATGTACCATCTCGTCATATTTTGGAATTTCTTTATTTTATTGTCTTAAAGGAAAACAATTTTTTTTATTCAATATAATAATTGCTATCGAGAGTCATACACAGCGATCTTAGAACTATATACATACGTACATATTCACAAAAGGACTATGATTGAGTCCTTTAGTGCTGGTTATTTCCTTTTTATTCTCTTCAGGTCTGAGAACAGGAAAATTCGCTGCGAGCTAGATCTGAAGACTACGGTAGAAGCAATTTCGCCATCGTTTTTAGTGATTTATAAGACGTTAAATCTGTTGATTGTGAACTCTCACGACATCGTCTAATTTTCTCACGTTCATTTGATATCTTTAGAATATCATACAATAGTCTTATTTTAATATAAAAATTTCTTTCTTCTTTTTATATCAGTTTATGTGACCTTATACCAGTTGTTTGTTCGATTTGTCATTCCCCAACTTTTGACGAATTTCAAGACAACCTTCCTCTCTTGTCACTCTATTTATTCTGAAGAATTTTTTAAAAAATATTGACATTGCCAATTACTTTAGCCTGTTAATACCGCGTAGGGTTTCAGTTTCAATATTTGAAAAGTATCGTAATTACATGGTATTGGCATATCCAATCGTTGTTCATTTGCGGTCATACGCAAATATTCGCGAAGCAACCAGAAAAGCTACACTTGCGATCTTTAAGTGGAATTGAAAATTAATTAAAAAAGAACACTGAATAAATAAGTGTAAATATTATATGCAAATAGATATAGAAATATATTTAGATATGTGCAAATTCATATACATACTGTATATACATTACACTATATACATACATACATATGTATGTATATAATTTGCGGCTTGTTTGTGGTTAAGCTTGCGGTGTTGTCGGAATATGGAACACACGACATACATTGGTACATATCTACATATGTACATTTGTACATCTATGAAAAGCTAATTGACACTTGGAAACAGAAGATCAATTCGAGCATTGAATTGTTTTCCACAAAAATACCAAATGAAATGAGTGTAAACTCTTACTCAAGCACTTTGCTATACACTCGCCCCTTTGTTGTTGTTGTTGTTCTTGTTTTATGACTGCCCGCGCTTGTGGGGCTGATAATAAAACGATATGTTGCGAGCAAATTAATTTCAACTCAGAAATAATAAAGCGACAGTAAGAAAAAAGTTGGCATATTTATATCGAACCACATGCAAACATATGTACATATTCATATGTATGTATATATAGTTAAAATTATATGTATGTGAATTTGAAATGAACACACAAGTGCCCTAGTGACCAGTGATCACGCAAACGCCTCTCTGTTTTTAATTAAAAATGACATAAATGCTCATATGTATGTTAATATATGTATCTGTATATTGATATGTGTGTATGTGTGAAAGCACAAAAACCAGTTTGTTGTAATTATTACAAATTTACATGGAGTTTGTATTTGTATACTCATTTCTAACCAAGCCACTACTTATAACTTTAGAAACCTAAATTAATCCAATCGTCAACGATTGGGGAATCGGGTGCGCCATCTCCTGGTGTTAAGCTTTCACTGACATTCAGCGGGTTGGGGAAGTGTTCCTCCCTCCATAATTTCAGTATGCTCTGGCCATCAATCACTAGATCACCTCTGGGGGTTCTACAAGAGTATGCTACGGTCTTGAAACCTTCTGTTAGTCGACCCATCTTTTCGTAGAATTTTCGAGTATTACCCCTGTCGGCCAGCTTGTCAAGTTCTTCGTACTTACGCATTTCAAGCCCTCTCTTTTTTGTCTGCAAATGCGTCTCGAAGAGGGAATCTTCAGGTTTCGATATCTAACCCATCATCCCGCACGTGTTGTGGTCGATTGTAGTGTTGCGAGGTAGACAGTCTGTTTTCTCTCCACTGCGACACTGCGGTCCTCGTCGTACCAGCTGTTCTTTTGCCTCTTACCGAAAACCAATGTGTTCATTTGCTGCTGTACTGAGGGGCTTGAAATGTTCCACAGTTCCATAAAACCAAGGTGCCGACGAGTGCTCTCAGAGTACAGGAGTGCAAGTCGAGAAAATCGTCTGTTTTGTTTGCAGCTTCTCGACGTCGAAGCTTCCTTGCGTAGGTTGAAGTGAGGTTTTTGCTGCACAGAGGCGGGTGCGTATCTTGGCTGCAACAAGATAGTATTCCGAGTTGATGTTAGGACTTCGGAGCGCACACTCATCGAAAATACTGGAGACGTGTTTTCGTTTAGCAGAACAGGAGCGATTTGATTGGTGTCTTTTCGATCCGGAGACAACCAGGTTGTTTGATAAATTTTTCTATGCTGGAATCTAGTACTACAGATAACAATATTTCCGGTCCAAGCGAAGTCGGTCAGCCTCAACCCATTTGTGAATGTTTTATCATGGAGGCTGAAATTACCAACCGTTGTGCCAAAGATACCTACTTTGTCCATCCTCGTGTTAAGGTCGCCAAGCATAATTTTGACATCTTTGGTCACATCGTCCTTCTCTTCCGTCGGGGGGTGGACGCAAATCAGCGATATGTTGAAGAACTTCGCTTTGATGTGGATGGTGGCTAGACGTTCATCCACCGGGGTGAATGCCAGTATTCGACGACGGTGTCTTTCCCCCACCACGAAACCCACACCGAATTTGTAGTATGGCTAGTGTAGTAAATGCCACAGGGACCTACTCGTCTCAGTCCTTGTCCCGTCCATCGCACTTCTTGGACGGCGGTGATTAGAGCCTAACACAAGGATCTATTCGTCTCAGTCCTTGTCCTGTCCATCACACTACTTGGACGGCGGTGACGTCAGCCTTTACTTTTACGACAAGATCAACCAGCTGGGCAGCGGCACCTTCCCAATTAATAGACTGAACATTCCAGGTGCATGCTATTAAATCGTAATCCTTAATGAATTTGCTGTGGTCGTTATCAAAGGGGGGTCTCTAGTCCTAGGCTGTTGTATTCTTTTTATTGGGGGTGTTTTTTTTACGTGGCGCGTCCCAAACTCAACGCACAATCCTGAGGAGAGATGACTCGCCTTTCAACGGATGATTTTAGATACTCAAAGGAACTTAGTTTAAGACCGGAAGTCATGAGCTGCTTGAGCCATCTGTAAAATAATCGTTTCTGACCAGTTCTAAGTGAATGGCGTTCAGAGAATTCAATATCAATTTCTCACTTGCATGAACTTCTTCACATGGCTCTATCCTTAAATGTAAAGTTTTTGTTAAATAAAATAATTACAAAAACAAAAAGAAAAATTGTTTTTTAATTAGTGCAAAAGGTGTGTAAAAAGTAGTTTTTTTTTTATAAAAATTAGGAATAATAAATAATAAAAAAATTACCAAAAAAATAGAAACATTGAAAACAAGTAATTAATGTTTTAATTCATAACAGAATAAAAGCGGTGTAAAAAAATAAGAAGAAACAAAACATAAAAATAAAAAAGTAACAAAAACAAAATTAAAAATAAATATATGCGTATTAAACTAATAAAAAATAAAAATAATATGTAATTACTGAAGTTTAGAAAATTCGTAAATATAAATTGACGTAAGCATATGCCAATAACAAACAAATCTATAAATATAGGCATTAATAAACTGTGCCACGTGCTCGGTCAATATTTAAAGCAAAACACTTTTAACAGGTCTTCTGAGCGGCTTTTCTGCATTTGCTTGCTACAGTTAACAATTAACACTTTTGTGAAAATCAGCAAATAATTCGCAAACCTTTATGTACATTTTGTTGCTTTTGCTGTACTTTTTTAAACACTTTTACTAAAGTTGTGCTCTTTCCCCACCCACACACACACTTACCTCTAACTCACGCTTATCGCTAACCGATTAACGGCGATAGCATTCAGATTTGACTAATTGAAATTTAATTAACATAGAACTAATGTTTGGCGTGGTGTGTATATACTTACATATAACCCATTCATATGACCATATTTAGTATGTGGAAAGTGGGTGTGCCCGTGGCTCGTCATATGACAGTGGTTACTTTTTAATGAATTTCGGATTTTTGTGCTATTTTTGGCAACAAAAACTTAGATGCTGACAATTTTAATTATGAAGTTGTTATGGAAGTTCGAAAATAGAATTAAGCCAAAAATAGATTGCAGGCACATTATTTCACTCTTCACTGGGAGTGTGCCAGCTGTGGCTTTGCAGAGCGACACCTGCAGTATCAAGTCAAATTAATAAATAAAAAAATAATAATTAATATCAATCGCTTGAAAAAAACTAATTTAATTATCGATTTTGAGTTAACTTGATCCCTTAGTGGATCTCCACGAGGACCTCCAAAAAAGGTTTCTCGCATTGAAGTGAATTTTTCTGCCTACAATTAATTCATATTCAAAAACCAAAAATGGTGTTGTTACTATAGATGGCGCTGAATGCCATTCTACACATTGCACCTATAGACTTGGTAGGTGCTTGGCGGCGAAGCAACCACCCGAGCATGAACAGCAGGAAATTCTCCACTCTTCCAATCTAGATCACTGCATTGCGAAACCTTCTCCTGGGAGTTATTTCTCTGCTCACACACATGTTAGAGTAGAGGTGCATTTTAACGGATTGGATCGAAGTTAAGAGGGCAAGGTAGAAGGTGGTGTTTTCTGTCGGGAGCTCTCCATAAAGTCTAGTGTCAGGCTATCAGACCACTGTACCGGTAGATATACTACTCCGAAGATCAGCCTTCTTCTGATAGGGGTTCATTCACTCCGATAGCCGAGCAGCTATACTGGCTTTGAGCTCGCTGACAATGCGCTCAAAAGTAGTCAAGGAGAGCATGCCCTAATTAGCAATTTCCATATTAGACTTGTAAGGGTGCCTGTTTATTGCGGAATCGCCGGAAACTGCAAAGATGAGCATGCTAGGGAGGACATCCTTACTCCAATTTTGTTCGATTGAAAGCGAGTTTTTCTGCCGTCTTCTTGTGTTCTAGCATAGGTCTTATGTACCTCGAATAATCTCGGCAAGCGCTGGCTCAAAATGAACCGTTAGATGTCCTCCGACCAACTCGCGCTTAGCAAAGTCAATCTTGCCACAATGGTAGGTGTCCTGACTGCACACTATGACGGTGACTGAATATTTTGTCAAGACACTCTTTGCAAAGCTTTTTGAAGGAAGGCACGGTGGAATCTTCTACTTAATCACTTTCTCCTCTGTTATCCGGCTATTGCCTGACTGAGATTGAAATATCTCGGTAGACACACCTTTGGAGAACCTAGCGAAGTGTTAGGAACTCATAATAAATTCTTGATGAGCTTGAAACGCTTCGTTGATTTACATATGAGGTGATATACTTTAAGGAGCCTTTTGTTTTTTTGGGTGACTATCTGTTCACCTAATCTAACCTATACTTATATATAGTTGTGATCGGAGAACTAGTCAAAGTTTTGATTTTGGACAAAAAGGCAGCTTCATAAATAAATCATATTTTCTTTAACATGTTTGCATTTTGACAATTTGAATTAGAATCTGAGAAATCGTGGGTATCGTTTTGAAAAAGATCATATCTCCAAAACCACATACTCTTTTTGAAAAAAATTCAGCTTTGTCGGGACGTGTCGAACAAGAACGCTTCTCATATCTGAAATGTTCACCAAAATCATTCGAACGGACTCGTGAGAGATGTCGAGCTCTCTTGCATCTCTCTAACACTTGCCTGACGATTTTCAAGCACCATATCCTAAATTTTGTTTTTAATATTTTCATCAGCTGAATAGTTCGGAGGTCGTCCAGAACGAGGCATAACATCAACGATCTCTCGACCGTCATCGAAGGCTTTGTACCACTCGTTGGCATGTGTTTTTGATTAAAACTGAATCACCTTTTTCAACATTGTAATTTGATTACAGTTTCCGATTGCTTTTTAGTCTCAATCAAAGTCAAAAAATCAAATTCAAATTCACAACTTGATATACATAACTCCATATGAATGTGTATCAACACATCCATACCTACAAAAATATTGAGTTCGATATATTTGACTTTATTCTGCGCGAATTTTGAAGCTCCGACTTTACGAGCATCTATAAAAATTCATGTCAAGAAATATTTGAAAACAAAAAAAAAAGATAAAAAAGACAGTTAATAAATACTTGAGCAAGGTACGTGCCAAGTGTTGTTAAAATCCAGTGAACACCAACTTATATACATACAGGCGTATATGCGGCCATAAAACCCATTTAAATGTTTACAATACCTTGAAATTATCGAAAGAAAAACATTGTCGACGCCACTACTAAGTGAAATTATCGCAAAACCGCCAATTTAACTTTAGTTGATAACTAAAATTTGTACAATAATCGACATGTGACACTTGAAGCACTCCAGTTTCTACAACAGTGGGTAATTAACATGCCGACACACAAACATACAAATACTATATATATGGGGTTCTTGGGTTTCTGAATTTTGAATGCTGGCGTCAAGACACTAGACTCTTGAGAATTGCTGAAAATTTCTTCCTCGTCGACAATTTGTAATTGTTTGGCTACCAGAAATCACACACAATATGCCCGACGACAGTCAACTGTACCAGGAATTGAGTGAAGCGTATCAAAAAGTCATAATTTTATTTAGAGCAATAACAGCAGATTACGTAATAGACTTTGTACACAGCGCTATTGTTGTCGCTTAATTATTGTTGCTTACGCGCACACATACAACCACAGCACTTGGAACAATAACAGTTGTACGCGTGCTAAAAGGAAAAACATTATAAAGTTTTATAGAATAGTAGTAGAGAGAGAGTGTGTAATTCTTGTTTTTCAATAAAATTATATGGGTGATTAAGTCCAAGTCTCAAGCGTTGAGGCGATAATAAATGCATACTAACATATACTCGTACTATATAAATATACTTACATACATGCTGTAATATCAACAGCTAGTAGTTATTGGAGCATTGCGTATATATAGTTGGGTTAAAGATAATATTTGTGTAAGAAGTAAATCGTTGATAATAAACCGTCAAGCTCCATAAAGTAGGGTTTTCGTAATTTAAACTATTGCATTTCTGCTTTATTGACAACACATTTTTGTTAATAATTGATTCATTGTTTAATTCACTTAAAGATTAATATAACTTAAATCATGAAATTTTGTTTGATATATTCCAATGTTGTTTTCGTGTTGTCTAAGAAATACCGAGCTTTTAAGTTTCTTAACTTGATTCTGAGGGATTGAGATCTTCTTTCTATGAGGTCAAAATTAATAGATAGTTTTCTAAATCGATTACGGGATACACTGGCACTGATATATTTTAATACAAATGTTGTTGTTGCTGTAAAGGGTATCTAATCGCCGTTAGGATGGTAAGGATTAGATAAGTTGTTTTCGTGGCTATCCAACGGTAGGCGCAGGAAACGTGCTGTTTCGATGGAGTCAGACCATAGGGAAAAAGGTGTCGGTGTCATGTGGGGACTCTTTGTACGCTGGACACATGCTCGATATGTCTGGATCGATTCTGGATAAGTAGGAATTTAACCTGCTACAGTATCCAGTATGAAGCTGGCAAAGGGTCACTCTCGATTCTCGCGGCAACTCGAGCTCCTGGTCTGCAACGGGTGGTGGTTTGACTCTAAGTACGCCATTCACTGAAAGGTATTCCGTGAAGGTGTTGATGATTCCACTGTCATGTCATGTCTGAAGTTAGTTGCGTCCAAAGTCTGGTCGGCGTATTGTTTTATGTCGTCGACGTAGTTGAGGAAGGACCTCTTGATGTTTCTAGGAGGCGGTTCCGCTCCAAAAAGCTGAACGATTTCTGCGAAAGCACCCCAGCAAAAACTGCTTCGACATGAGTTGATTATGCTCCGTAACTGGGAGCATACGGGCCTCACTGTGTAAGTGTACGATGGGAGACATCACGAGGCATCCTGTTGTAGTCCGGAGTGCAGTGTTCTGACAAGTTGACGTTCCACTGCATCCAGGCGACCTAATTGGTGCGGCGTAGATACAAATCTTTATTATCGCCTTGAAAATAGGTTTCTTCTGATCCAGTTTAAGCAAGTCAACAATTAATCAAATTTCAAATTATAAACCTCGGTTGTGATAGTTTTAAGTGTCTTGGGAATGCCATTCGAAGATTGTCGGACAGCTTCGACGTTATATTCAAAAAACCTACGTCTCGTCACCAGTCATGATGCGTTTGATGAATGCAGGGTACTGCTACGTTGTCGAGAATCTGATTTGCTACCTCTACTCGCAGTCGGTTTTGTAAAAGATACTGGTCTTTTGGTACTAGTCCAGCATTGATACGCTGCATACGATAAAACACGTCTTTGCGACTTTTACTCGGCGTCGAATTTGTAAAAGGTTTAATCCTTTTAGTAGAGTCTAGCAATTTACCCGCTTCATACTCAAAATTTTAGCAAAATGCTTTGAGTTAGTCCATAAAAGATGTTGATGTCATCTGATATCTCTGTGATGTCGAAATAACGATTTTATTCGAAGAAAAAACCTTTTTAACGATTTGGTATTCGTGTGCAATTTATATGGACCTGTCAGAGTCAAATTTTTTGAAAGCAATCATTACTTCTTTTCTCCAAAATTTATGTGTATGTTAAGCTTTTGTTTTCTTCTAAAATGGCTTTTTTTGTCCGTGCAGCTTTGTTGCCAAAATATGCTACACACAAGTAAATCCCTGATACTGTATTAAAAAAGCTCATTTAATTAATTTAGAGAAGACCGAAAAGTGGGCATTGTTTTGCGAAAAAACATACAACTTTTTAGGCAAAAAAAAAAGTTTATTACTCGAAATAAAAAACACCGTTTATAGAGATTATTGTTGTACACTGCCTTAAACTATGTTAGGCTTCAGAGTACTTTTTGAGGCCTAAGTACAGTAGAGAAATTACAGGTAACCAGATATGTAAAAAATTGATAAGGAAGACCACGGTGCATTGTTTCGTTGGAACAGTATATTCCCCTTCTTCAAATGGGATTCTACTTTATACTTTTTAGGCGTACTGTCCAGCCGGTGACTGTTGTCGTAACGATTTATGTAATAGTTACAGTTAATCATAACTTTTGTGTCATTTCACATTTTGAGTTCGGTTCATTGTTCTATGTTTTTTCGTAAGTCGTGAAGTTTTCTTTGGACTTCGAGCACTTAAGTTTCTTTCTAAAAGCCTTCTTACAGTCATATCACTATTCGCTGGATTTAGAGCAGCTTTTATCTGTCTGGCCGATTTCAAAAGGCCCGACTTGATATTTCGTTCTTCTACAAGAGAATTATTTCTTTTACCGCTCCTTTTTATACCCTGAACAGGGTATATTAAGTTTGTCACGAAGTTTGTAACACCCAGAAGGAATCGTCAGAGACCCTATAAAGTATATATATAAATGATCAGTATGTTGAGCTGAGTCGATTTAGCCATGTCCATCTGTCTGTCTGTCCGTCTGTCCGTCCGTCTGTCTGTATATATACGAACTAGTCCTTTCTCCGAAGAAATTGATCAGATTGGTTTACTATAGCATATAGCTGCCTTACAAACTGAACGATTGGAATCAAGTTCTTGTATGGACAACTTTCACATTTGACAAGATATATTCACGAAATTTGGTATATGTTATTTTCTAAGGCAACAGTGTAATCTCCCAAGAAATTGTTCAGATCGGTTAACTATAGCATATAGCTGCCATACAAACTGAACGATCGGAATCAAGTTCTTGTATGGACAACTTTCACATTTGACAAGATATATTCACGAAATTTGGTATATGTTATTTTCTAAGGCAACAATGTAATCTCTGAAAAAATTGTTCAGATCGGATTACTATAGCATATAGCTTCCATACAAACTGAACACATAGTTACTAAAAGAAATGCACCTGTGAAAGGTATATTAGCTTCGGTGCAGCCGAAGTTAACGTTTTTTCTTGTTTCGGGTTTTCTTTAAATTTTATGGCGTCTGAAATAATTTTTGCCGAGCATGGGAGAAGCTTTTGAATATCGGTGTAAGAATATCGCCATGGGTAATCTCAGAAGAAAATGTTCAGATCGGAACACTATAGCGTATAGCTGTAATACAAACTGAATGATCAAGTTTTTAAGGAATATGTTTTTATTTTTGAGGGGTATTATATGTAGCTTCAATAGCTTCCAGTCAACCGAAGTTAAAATTTTTTCTGGTTTTTTTTTTTTAAATTTCATAATATAATTTGATTTAAGTTCAAGTGAAAACTAACATACATAATTCATTATAGAACCTTTAGTTTCAACCTCGTAATTCGAAATATGGTTCACAAGCACTATGCTCCAAAATATAATAAAATATTCGAGTGCAAGCCAAATATGCATTCGCCAAAGCCCATATACATACATACATAAGTATCTACAGTACTTGTCCAATAAATTACGAACGCAGAAAAAAATATGCAGAGTTCTAACTTTAATCATTAATAAAAACATAAATATTTGACGTATTTAAAAAAAAAAAATGTTTTTTTTTATGCTATATATGTACATTAAACTTAAATTATCACATTTTTGTATTGATTCATGTTCAATATTATTAAATTATATTAAAAATATTAAATTTTTGCTCTCGTTCGTAATTTGTTGAACAAGTACTGTATGTGTGTACATGCATAAGTACTTGCGGCAGTATCAATTTAATAATTGATTTTGCCGATTTTATGGCGAGTCATCAAAAATTTGGTTTGCAGCTACACACATACACACATATATGTGCCAACATGCATGAGAATACACACATTCATTCGACTGCAAAATTTCAAATTAAAATTCATTAGCATTCTGCAGAGAAATCCATATACATATGTATAAAGTGTATATGAGTATGTGGTGATGTGTGTCTGAATAACAGATTTCAAATAATTGCATATAATTAACTAATTATTTTCATTTTAAACAATGACATTTTAATTTGCATTGAAACATTTTATTGACTCTAATAGAATTGCCAAATATTTTCTACAATAAGACAACAAAAACAGCATTAACCTAGTCGATTAATTAACCTAAATGTTATGTACTTATATCGCTGCCTCTTCAGATTAGTTTATCTTTTATCTGTGTTTGTTTGTATGCACCTGTGTGCTTGGCTTCATTGCCAAATTGCGCTTATCACCCGCTGGTCACACTTTTTCTTGGCTAAACAAATACTCGAATTGAAATTTTACCACCTTGAAATTGTGGTAGCTGCCAACTTCCGAAATGAGTGGACTATAATGTATATATGTACAAACATATGTACGCATATTATACATACATACATATATAGTAATGGATATACATATGTACAGAAATGATATATATGTACTATTAATAAATTACGAAAATAAACTAGTAATTATGATCGTCTTAAATCTATTGCCTCATCATATTATGACAGACTGTCAGCCCCTAAGCCATATGATCCGAATGATTTAACCAACTACTATTGCTTATTACCACACATTCGTCGTCGACTCCCAACGCACGCACCAAACACTCAACCGACCAGATAAGATAGGCGGGAGTGCGCTCAGTGGGCTTTCACATATCAACAAATGCACGAACATGAGCATTTTTACAGACGTTTTTATTATACTAGCCTTACAAGTCTTACTCTATGTGTATATATATGTATATGTTTGTGTGTGCTTGTTTGCGCACTCATGTAATTTATCAATTTTGTTCTGAGTGTTATTGCAATAAAGATACAAGAATATCTACATGAATTGCTACTGATAATCGCTTATCATTAGCGCTAAATATTATGCACATAAGATCTCAATTGAAAAGTCCCCGTCGTGCTATAGTAGAAATTTTTTTTTGGAAAAATTGTTGCTTTTTTCGTTCAACATATTTCTTTTCTAGGTTGATGCACTGTGTATAGTAAGCCTCCAACTTTTCGGTACCATGTTATAGTACGATTTGTTCTTTGCTTCAAAATAAGCCTCACCGACGACGGAATTTTTTCCCAGCGAGCATTCTTTTAAGATCAGAGAACAGAAATTAGCCGTTGGGGGTTAGGTCTAGACAATACAGTGAATACGGAAGCAATTTGAAGCTTAATTTCAAACAAGTGCGGCCGTTTTTTGGCGCCTAGGTCCTTCAAACAATTCTATTACGTTATGTAATAGTCGCTGTTTATGGTCCTTCCTTTTTAAAGCTAGTCAATTTCATGCGCATCCTTGCCAGCCGACTGTTGGAGCGAGTTCATCGTGCGCGGTTCACTCGAATAACATTTCGATTGAACTTCAGACTGAAATGATGGATCCATGTTTCATGTGTTGTCACATATCGACGCAAACACTCGGGTTTATTACGCTTAAACATTTCCAAACACCGCCCGGAATCACCAACTACTCGTTATTTTTGATCAGAAGTGAGCTCGCGCGGCACCTACTTTGCACAGAGCTTCCTCATATCCAAATGTTCGTGTATGATGTGATGTACACATTCAGTTGATATCTTTAGAGTGCCTGCTATCTCGAACAACTTCGGTCACACAAAATTATTTTGTGGACTTTTTTGATCTTTTCGTCGGTAACAACGTCCACTTTTCGCCGTCTTCGATACTTATTTCACCACTTTTAAACTTAGCATACCAATCCTTGATGGTTGAGGTGTCAATTTTATACTCCTTCATTGTATTGAAGATTATCATTAACTAAAAATCATATGGATGTAATTATAGTAGCGCCATCTGTGTGTCCGGTGTCTTTTCAATTGGCCCGTGATATACTATATGTAAATACATACCTATATACATACATGTACAGTTACTTGTATATAAAAACTAATGAAACTTATTTTCTAGGTATTTACATATACAAATATGTACATATGTATGTACTCCGTATAATGCGCTCTCTCGTCATCGAACATGCCATAATTGATAAAACGAGTATCCGCCACTGATACGAGTATTGCCTATTTGTCATTACGCCAGTCAGGCAATATGTTTAATTGATTCAATAATAATTTGCCTTGTCAAATAAACAGCATCATAAAAAATCAATTGCAGTCAACGGGTTAGCTACTAGCCTAGCGGTTGGTGTGACGTCCGACATGCCCGAATGTATATACATTTATCTATAGTATACTATGAGTTACGTATGCCACAACTTTCATATTACCAAGTCTAGATGATTAAATTGCATTCTCAACTCAAGTTTCTGGTTGTTATGGTTGATAGGGTTGCATCGTTGATTCTAATTTCAAATAGAAACTATTGATTAGCTGCAGTGTTTTTAATATGTTTGTATATATACATATGTATATAGTTTTGTATATGTACATATGTCTGTACATATATGGTATCTTCTTCTCAGGGGTCTAATAATTTTTTATAATGAAGATATACCTATTTTAGAATAGGCTTTTTGTAGCTGATTTTCGATTAGGACACAAATCACATTTGAAATTTCTGGAATTGGCTTCATTTTTCCGTCTAAAATACTTTACTTTTTTCTTAATGAATTTTAAATCAGACATTAAACTCCCTTCGAACAACTTTCGTCTTCACTATTACATATTTGTCTCTTGAAAATTTTGTAATTCACTTTTAGAGGTTATATTCATTTTTGAATTTCAAAAAAATTTCAAAAAATGTTTTCTGCATTTGTATAAATTGAATTGAAATGTATCTAAGAATATTCTCCGAAAACTTGAAGTTGATTCGGCAAATAGTACCGGAGATATGAGCAAATTTGTAAGAACTTTTTGACCTAGAGTAATCGATTTATTGGCATTTATTTTTTAAAGATCATCTCTTTCAAATGTCGGCTGCGTTACGTCTCAGATGGTCCATCCATTGAGTTCAATTTTCGATTACTCGTTCAAGCATTTCGACTGGTAACTGGCGAATGACAAGCGTGCTATTTTGCTCCAAGGGCTGATCCGAAGCGGGATTGTCCGCACAGACCTCAGACTTTTCATATCCCCACAGGAAAAATTCTAACGGTGTAATATCACACGATGGCCAATCGATCGGCCCAAAACGTGAAGTTATCTGCTCACCGAAGTGTTCTCTCAATAAATTCAAAATGATTCATGCGATGTGTGGGAAGTGGCGCCGTCTTGTTGAAACCAAATGTCGCTGAGATCACGAGTTTCGAGTTGATCGAAAACGTCGGATCTTCTTGGAACTTTTCAAGAGCCCAGTTGAACGATTTGTAAACGGGTTTCGGTACAGTTTGACACGACTCACGCGTAATCTGCCAAATAACAGCTATAAAAAAGTTGCTATTCTTGGATCACCTCCTTTCTATTTAAGCAAGTGGTTTGGTAAATTCAGCAATCAGTAAATCGTGGAAGATACTTTAACAGCTATGTATATATAACAATTGAAATAATATTAATGTAATTTTAATTTATTGTTTTTTTTTCTTATTACCTCGAATATTATTAGTTTAGTATAATTTTTATTACAATAAACATTCACATACTTACATATGTACATATAAATCTATGTAAGAACAGACTAACTCGTCCATATGCTGGAATCAAAAACATTAAATTCACATGTTTCTCAGCTACTTCACATATGTATTAGCTTTATTTATTAACACCTATCCATTTATTTAAATGCTAATCAATCGTCTATTTTTAAAACAAATTATTTAGTGCATTTTCAATTCAAACTTTGTTAGCAATATTCTATCTATTTATTCTATTATCGATAACGTAAACAACCGTGAAATAATGCGAGATCAAATGGCGCTAGGTATTTTCCATAAACACAAATGAATTTGTTTGGCATTTCGCTTCCACGCGTTTCATTGATACGAAGAGGCAAATAGAAGTGCCACAGTGCGAATCGCATTGGTTGACTTGGCGTCTTGTGACTTCAATGTTGACACTAAAATTGCACGAGTATGCAAAAATTTCAGCGCTGCATATATTTACACACTTCTCCACCAACTTCGCTCTCAAATCGTTTGCTACATATTTCATTGAGTTGTGGCGCTGAAAATTTTCACGCTGCTGGAATTGTCGTATATGTGCTAAAACCTCGTTCATTTAACACCTTTAACTACTCGTTTTCAACGTGAGTTTCAGTGTTATTGCTATTGATTAGAGTAGAGACACCGATCTTTCGATCGTGGGCAAAAAGTGCGGCGAAGTGGGAGGAAGTTCGAAAACATAGAAATTTTATTATTTACAAATTTTATTTTTACTGTTTTGGTATTTATTTATATAATTTTTATTTATTTTTTTTTTAATTCTATTTTAATTATTATAATTTTTTTTCAATTTATTTTATTTAATCTTTTTTTAAAATTTTTTATTTGTTATTTTTTTATAATTATTTATAATTTTATGTTATTATTATTTTTAATTATTGTTGTTTTATTCATTAATTTTTTAATTTTTTGTATCTATTCTATTAATATTTTTTTACTTTCCATTATTTAGGTATTTCTTCCATTATTTATTTTATTTATTTCATTATTTAATTTATTCATTATTTATTTATGTTCATATTTTATTTACTTTATTCTCATTTACCATTCCATTTTATTCCTTATTATTTTAATTCATTATCTTCTTTATTTATTATATTTTGTTTCTTCTTTCATTCTTTCTTAATTTTAATTTTATTAATTATTATTTTAATTTTTATTCATTTATAATTGTTTTAATTAGTCTATTTTTCAAATGTTTTAATATTTTTAGTGTATTATTTTATACATATGTTTTTTAAATTTTCTTTTATATAGTACTTTTTATTATATTATCTTTTTGGAAATTATTTCAATATTCTTTAATTATTCTTTAGTTTTTATATTTTGCGTTTTTTCTTACATATTATTTCCTTTCTTTTCTTTTTTTTTTTGTTCAATGTAAATGTTTTTAATATTTTTCAAATATTTTTTTTTTTTTAATTTTCATATAAACGTTTTTAAATATTTTTTCATTTGTTTTTTATTTTTATTATAATTTTTTTATTATTATTTTATTATAATTTTTTTATTTTATTTTATTTTATAATTTTTTATTGTTTTTTAATTTTTCTTAAATTATTATTATTTTTTGGTTTTGTTTGTTTTATTAATTTAATTTCTCTAATTTTAATGAGAATCAATTAATTTAAGGCCACCTACAATAGGCTTGGAATATGGAATTCTGTTTGGTTTTCTGTGAGCATATCAAATTCTCATGTAAAGTGAGAGAACTGTGTCACCAGACATTTCCGCCGCAAGCGAACAAGAGATGATAATATAATATATATGTATATAGTATATACATATGTATATACAAACGCAAAACTTAGTTTATAACTTGCCCTATATAGATACAAATATATAATATAAATTTCTCGTTTTGTTTACTCTTCCAGAGAGCGAAAATATCAATGTTGAGAACAGCTCCCCTGACGAGGTTTCCGAGTTGCAAGCCGTTGGTTCTGTGACCAGCTTAAATGAAATTCACACACACCAGAGCACCGAAAATATCGTTGCCGAGGATTATCAGGCGCAACAACACCAACAACAACTGCCATTACCGCAGCAACAACAGCAAATAATCCAGTCACCGCCAAAGCAGCAGCAACAACAGCAGCCAGCTCAACAACAAGCGTCAGCACATTTCAATGCACAAAATGTTGTTGACATGCCGCCCGTCATCGTTGCGGCCACTGAAGTTTATCACAATCAGGATGACAATGTGCCAAAGGAGGAGCCGACCGAAGTGCCTGTGGCGACAGTGGCCCCAGCAGCAGCACCAGTAGCTGTTCAAGCGGCACCTCAGCAACAACAGCAGCAGCAACAGGCACCAACAGTGGCCGCTGTAGTGGCTGCGCAACCTGCCGCCACCGCTGTGGCAAGTGTTTCGACTGCCACCAATGTGCCGACACAACAACAACAGATACAGACTTCACCGCCTTTGCAGAAGTATCATCATCAGCAACAGCAACAACAACAACAGCAGCAACCACACCAACAGACACACCCGAAACATCAGCAACAATCTTATAATCGTTATGATCAACAACAACAACATCATAACCAACAATATCACCATCAACAAAATCATAGTTATCAATATGAACAACGTAGGCCACAGCAAAATTACAACAATAATCAATCGCGTCGTAAATACGATTACAACAATCAATCGTACGCGCCGAACAATAATAACAATAACAATGGCAACAATAATAACGACTCGGCCATTCAGACTACGAAGACAATGTCTTGGACGAATTCGAGTAAAAAGTCCACAGCATCGGTGGCGGTTACTGCTACACCTAACAGCTACAACAACAGCAACAATAGCAACAACCAAAATAGAACATATGGTCATTCCACCAGGACATATACCAATCATGGACATAATTATCAGCAACAATCGCACTACCATCAACAACATCAGCAGCAACAACAACAACACGGTGGCCACTATAATCAACCACAGATGCGCAATGCTGGCGGCATGAAAATGCCTCCATCGCCGGTGAGCGGCAACAATGCACCACCACAGTTCGGCAACAACAATGCGAACGAACGCCGCAACAGCCAAGCCGAGCAGCCGAAATATGCGAACCATGGCAATAATAGCTCATACAACAACTACAACCAATATGCCAATAACAGCGGCAGCAGCGCGACGAACAGCAGCAATGTGAACAACGCAGGCGCGTCAGCTGCCACATCTACGGCCAGCACCACAGCAGCGCCGCAACATTTTCCACAACAACATCAAGCACAGCAGCAGCAACAGCAACAAGCGCAAGCCGCACAACAACATCAGCAACAAACAGCTGCGCAAGTAGCACAAAACCAGCCACAACAACAACAACAGCAAACGTTAGTTATTGACAGCAAACAATATCCCGGCTTTACTAGCAGCAAGAAAGCTGCAGCTGCTGCCGCCGCCGCCACCATACTGCCGCCGCCACCACAACGCCAACCGCGAATTCGGCGCCACCAATCACAGCCAACACCAACACTACCGCGCCCAGCACACACAATCCTGGGCCAGTCTATTCAACGACACCAACAACGCCAACGCGCAGGTCCACAAGTGCCAGTGGTGCTCAGTCTGGCAGCAGCAGCAGCAACAACAGCAATGTACAAATGCCAACATACAGAATAGCAACTCCTCGCCCGCGTTGCCGCCACCATTTTCATCGAAAAAACCTGTTGCCAAAGTAGCGCCTTATGAATGCGTTGTTCCTGCGCCGGTGAATCCCACACCGCCCGTGGTATTGCCAGGCGCTATGTCCTACTCGGCTGCCTCCGCGCAGGGTATACCACCACAAGCACCCAGCGCAGCGAAGGCACTCGTCAAACCCGAACCACCAACGCCGACTGCGCGCGCCAATCTAGACGAATACACGCTGAAATTCGCCGATTTCCTCACAAAGTCAAAAACCGATCTGTCCACAGTTAGCCTGCGTCCACGCGGTCTCACCAATCCCTCGAACTACTGTTACATTAATTCTATTCTGCAAGCGCTGCTGGGCTGCGCGCCATTCTACAATCTGATTCGCTCCATACCCAAGCAGGCGGCGGCTTTGTCCGAAGTACGCACGCCCACTGTCAATGCGCTGTAAGTCACATTCCCAATGTTTCCTCCAATCGATTAGTTTATTTGCTTTTAATTAGTATCATAAGCAATGCCATAAACAGTCAGCGGTTGCGTTCTGTTCACGATTGTATGCGATCGCGTTACATTTATGGCAGAGTAATTGTTGACGAAACGCCATGTGACGACGCGTGAAACCGTTTTGGTGTAGCGCTGCTGTTGCGGGTATTTTGTTGTAGTCTTTGAATCGCATAGTGAAAGCGGCTGCCAGTTGCCGTTAGCACAAGGAACAGAGACAAACAAATAAAAAAAAGAAATACATTAATTTTTAGTAAATCTGTAATAATGCCATTTTTGGTTTTAACTTATTTATTTATCGTTTATTTTTTATTCTCACCACAGCATTTCCTTTGTATCGCAATTCTCCACACTACCATCTGGTATGCGCTTGCGCACCAATAAAGGTCCCAAAGGCAAAGACGAGTTGGGCAGTGAGCTGCAATGCGATTCGGCCTTTGAACCCAGTGACATTTATCGCTTATGGGTCGATAGCCGTGAGGAGTATGTCGAGGGGCGTCAAGAAGACGCTGAGGAGTTCTTGAGCTATGTGCTCAACAAGCTGAATGATGAAATGTTGGAGGTGTGTACTGAGAAAAAGTGATATTTAATTGCAGTTTTTGCTAAGTTTGCCTTTTATACTTTTAAAGGTTATAAAATTAGTTGCCAAACCGAATGCTGAACAAAATGGACGCAATGAAGTTTCAGAGAGTGAGGATGGCGATGAGTGGCAGGTATGTAAATTGACTTTTAGAATTTAAATTTATTAATTTTTGAAGTCAAAAATGTATGTTATGATATATGAAATATTAATAGTATTAATAGATAATCTGAATAGCACTTTAATTGTGTTAATTAACGCTTTATACCCTAAACAGGGTATATCAAGTTTTCCAAGTAGTTTGTAAAGGCTTGAAGGAAACGTCGGTGGCCTTTAAAGTGCATATGTATGTATTTAAATGATCAGCGTCACGAGCTGAGTCGATTTAGACATGCCAGTATGTTCGTCTGCCGCTTTAAACACAAACTATTCCCTTAGTTTTTGAGATATCGATCTGAAATCTTGTATACGTCGTTTTCTGCTCAATATGGTGCTCATTTTTTGGAACCGCCAATACCACTATAACATAAAGCTGTCATACAAACTGGTCGATGGAAAATAAGTTTTTATATGGAAAAGTTTTTTATTTGACAAGGTATTCATCCCCAAATTTGGCATACATTGTTTTTCAAGTCAATTCTACAATATCCGAACTAATTGTTCAGATTTGACTACTGTAACACATGGCTGCCATACAAAGTGACCGTGACCGAATGATATTAGGTCCTTGTATGGAAAACTTTTTTATTGTGCAAGATATCTTCACGAAATTTGTTATAGAAATATTGTCCGAGGCAGAGCTATAATCTCTAAATATATTGCGCAGATCTGACCATTACAGTATATAACTGGTTTTAAAACTGGCAATGAAGGGTATTATGGCTTCGCTGCAGCCGTAGTTAACACTTTTTCTTGTTTCTCTCTGCATTTGAGCATAAAATTCAAAAGTTTAAATAAAATGCTAATATAAAATTAAATCACATGTGTATATTCGAACTAATAAAGCCTTCCATAATCCTAAATATTCACCATGCACAACTTTTTCTTTCTTCAGATGATTTGCAATAACCGCAATAAAGGCAGCGTCACACGTCAACAAGATTTCGGACGCACTCCACTGAGTGACATATTCCGTGGTGAGTTGCGTTCGCGTTTGCAACGCGAAGGAGAACACTCTACCGATGATATACAACCATTTTTCACATTACAACTCAACATTGAGGTTAGTTAAAATCTTACGATTTTCTTAGATGCAAAAATATTTACTTATATAACTCCTTCTACTCCTTTATATATTTATATGCAGAAAGCCGCATCGGTAAAGGAGGCACTTGAAATACTGGTCGGTCGCGATCAGCTCGAGGGTGTCACCGGCAGCAAGACCAAACAAGAGGTGGTAGCTTGGCAGCAAATGACATTGGAAAAGTTGCCAACAATCTTGATTTTGCACTTGAAATGGTTCGATTACCGCTCGGATGGCTGCACGAAGATACTGAAGAAAGTCGAATTCCCAGTAGATCTGAAGATCGACGCAAGTGAGTGTCACATGCTTATTTCTGCTTTAATTATGGTTTACTAATTCGATATTACTTTCATTTTCTCGCCAGAAATACTCGCCTCCAAGAAGTACTCGATGAAACAGCGCGCCTATCGCCTGTTCGCCGTTGTCTATCATGATGGCAAAGAGGCGACCAAGGGCCACTACATCACCGACGTCTATCACACGGGCTACAGCAGCTGGCTGCGTTACAATGATAGCTCCGTGAAACCGGTCAGCGAGAATGAAGTTCTCTACCCGAAAACACCACGCGTGCCTTACCTATTATATTACAGGCGTTGCGACACAATGCCACAGCAGAACAACTCAACGACCGGTGGCCAAACCAATGCGCACACAAATGCGGCTGGTAATCATGGTGGCCGCGATCGTGATGGCAACAAGTAAATGGGCGTGCGCGCAGTGTGTAAGGCGTGTCAAACACGCCTGCGAGTCAGTACATACTAGGAAGTGGCCAAGCCAAAATCCGAGCACGCATGTGCCATGCGGCAATACGGAGTATACAAACACACAACAACAACAACAACTATTACAGTAATAGCAACGATCAGTCGCCGGTGGAGAGTATAGACACTATTACGTACAAAAATGCAACAGGCAACGGATTATAGCGACAAACCGTTGCAATGTAAGCCAACTGCTAGCAAAAATAGTTCGAAGTAGAACACCGTGTAATATACACATTTATATATACATATGTAAAGGAATATATATAGTTTTTTTAAGTTTATGCTAGATATTACGCATGCAGTTAGGGCTAGCACTTGAAAAATTATAAACGCACGTAAATAATAACTTTTTAAGCATTACTCTTATTTGCATTATATTACAACAAGAAAAAAAACGATTGTTGCCTTTGAACAAAAATTGTATGGGTGAATGTTGGTGGTATGCGGGACATCGAGAGAGTGAGCGAGTGTGCGCCTGCGTGACTGCTTTTACCGAGTTTTGGTTGCTTGCGACGCGTGCAGACGTGTATTTTGTGAAAGATAAGCACGTCTGTAGCCTAGCTCGTGAAGAGTACCCGTAGGAGGCAATGTGGACCATGTATGGTGGCATATGTAATATAATATATATACATATACATACATATAGTAGTAGTTTAATGTAAACAAAAACTGAGCGCATATAAATCGTGTAAATAAACTAGGATCATGTACAAATTACATATATAAAAAATGTTAGTTAAATAAAACCGCTGCACACATGTATACAAAACCGTTTAGAAAAAAAAACAAACAACAAAAAAGCATTGCAAATAACTAATAATGGTTTTGGAATTGAATTATTTCCATTATGAAATAATAAATGATGAATAGCAAAAACAAAAACAACAACTGTAACAACAACGAAATAAGTCATAACAAAACAGTTTGTGAAGTTGAAAATGTAATGAAATGAATTATGTCTGCTTTGTAAATAAAATATAAATAAATATGCAATAAATGTGTCGGCGCTTTTAGCATCATTGAAATGCTTGAGTGCCCATTGGACCAAGTAAATACGTATGAAATGTATACAACAATGAAGATCAATTTAGTTTAGTTCTGTAGTGTAGCGTGTGGAACTCATTGAGTGGAAGCAAAAATATTAAAGTAGTTAAAATACATTGCCTTTTTTCTACAGAAAATAAAAATGTCAACAAATGAAATCTAAAACAAAAAGCAAAAAAAAAAATATAGTTTATTAATTGCTTATTAAATATAATAATAATAAAAATATTTTTAACGACTTATTAAAAAATATTAATATAAAATTTTACTTCAAAATATTAATAAAAAATATTAATGAAAATATTTTTTTAAATATTAATAAAAAAAATTGTTAAAAATGTTAATGAAAATAATTATTATTTCCAAATAAAATAAAAAAAAATATTCTTTCAAATTATTAACAAAAAAAATATTAATAAAAAAATAATTAAAAATATAAATGAAAAACATTATTATTTCAAAATATAATGAAAAATATTATTACAAAGCACTAAAGAAACAATTATTACAAATGTTAAAAACAATGTCACCATTGAAAAATATTAACGAAAATAATCTTAATCCTTAAGCTAAAATATGCGTACATAATATTTATTAATATATAGTCTAAACTGTTTTTTTTTTGTTTTTGTTTTTTAGTCGAAATAAAATTATTATTTTTTAAGTAAATGGCATATTTTCCGAAAATCTTTTAAATTCTGTCTTTATGGTATTTGTTCTTTTTTCACACCAATTGCAGTCATAAGAACAAACGATGTTGAATATGAAACAGCGTTAAATATACATACATAATTGAATAAGTTTTAAGAAGTGCTGGAAGTAATGAAGTTTGAATATACAAATTGTTTGCTGAAACACACAAAATAAAAACAAGAGCGCGTATTCAGTTCACTAACGTGCCAAAAAAAAATTGTATTTTTTACACTTGATAGTACACAATGTTTTCTTTTTAAAAAGTAATTAAATTAAAAATTACATATACATATATTTTTTTTAAGCGAAAGAAATGTTAATATATTGTTTGCTGTCTTTGTTATTATAGCAGAGCTAAGAATCGCTGTTTGGTGCTTGCACGGTGAAATAATAATAATAATTTCAATATTTTCTTTTAATGAATTTCCTTTTAATTTTTTATTGCTCTTATAACTTATTTTAAGCTTTTTTTTACTCTTTTATTTTTTAAATTGTTTTAAATTTATTTTTTTCTTAATATTTGTTTAAATTTTTTTAAATTCTTTTTAATTCAAATTTCTTATTTAAATTTATTTTTTTTTATTTATTTTTTTTTTAATTTTTTTTTTTTTAATTTGTTATTTAGTTTTTCTAAATTTAAATTTTTTGTTTTAATTTATTTATTTTTAAGTTGGTTATGTATTTATTTCTTTGCTTTTATTATATTTTTTATTTATGTGTTATTATTTTCTTAAATATTTTTTTTAAAGTTGTTTTAATATATTTTTTATATT